>NC_080670.1:6627030-6927030 GCF_030247195.1 Topomyia yanbarensis | reverse complement strand
TATTCGCGGACCGTCATTCTGATATTTAGTTCGGTGTACGGATCACATTCTGACAGGGAGAGAGTTACCCCATATCACTAGAGTTTCCGGTCATGTCGCCATGGAACGTTTTGTCTAGTGGATATGGGAGTTATTTTTCAATTTTATTATTTTTTTATTAATTAACAAGGACCTAGATTGTTGGTACCGAGGATAGAGACTTCCGGACGATCCCGATTCATGATGGCACGAGCGCGGGAGTTTGTAGGTTGACGCTTGAGATCGTGTTGCTAAGTTTATCAGTGCTGAGATTTTCACCTTATCACCGGGGTGTAATCACGTTTGCGAGTTCGTGGGCGTAGGTTGCTTGGAAAATCGCGAGGGGCTCTAACGTTTGTGCGCTGACGTGATTTTGTAACGTGTGTTCTTGAATGGTCGCGCGAACCGTGAGTCTGATATTAAATTTTCGGTGCGCGGTTAGAATTCTAGCAGAGAGTGGGATCGTTTATATCGATAGGGTTCCCGGTCATGTCGCCATGAGACGTGTTGTCTAATAGGTATGAGCGTATTTTCTTAATTGGTCCAGCTGAAGGCATGGACCTAGGCTTCTAGTATCAAGGATAGACTTCCGGACGTGATCGATACGTAACCGCGCGCGGGGGCTTTTTTATAGGTTCATACTTGAGACCGCGTTTGAGAATGTGTGAGTGTTAAGACGTTCACTATCACCATCTTTGCTGACCCAGCTGAAGGCGGGTGTAGAATGGCAGTATAGGACTCAAAAAAAAGGAATAAAGGACAATATATGAGAGACGCAATAGATTAGGTAGGTACAAGATACAGCTGAATTTATGATCATCACATGAAAGACATACATTAGTACTGAGAATTGGGCCCTAAACCCACATTGTATATTATTTGACCATGGCAGTGGACAATAAAGGTCGCCAAGTTAAGTACTAAAATTGATCACAATGTAGCTTAACTAAAAAGACAATAATCGTATCCCAAGTTTATGTGATATAATCACTGTAATACTGCTTTGGTGGAAAAGCCCCCGGACCACATCAAGGTACAGTATCATGCCGAGGGAAATAAACCACTCTGAAATATTGTGACTTAATTACAATAAAAACGACAAATATGTTGAACGGTGCACCAAAAATTCATAACTGTTGCCGTTCTGTTCCATTGACGCACTAGACCAATTCCGCCATCGAAATAATTCATCCAAATCAGCAAATTTGTCCCTGTATCCTCCACATTCCACAATTTGCATTCTAAATTGAAAAGCACTCTCCGGGAAGAGGCTTTCAATCATACATACAATGTGTGTCACACAGCCTATCATAATCCTACTAGCATACACAGAGCAAAGCAGACGAGTCCAACTAGGACAGGTAAACGGACTATAGTACCGCACTATGGGCCGTTCCAATATTTGAACTATTGTTTCTCGGAATCGACTCCGACCGTGCATCGATGTGATGAATTGGCCTGCACAGCAATCGAGTCGTACCGTGCGCCGTAGGTTATTGTGACCTGCCGACTGGTCGCTTTTCACATGTAAATACCGGAGCGGTAACTAGCAACCCCAAAGCAATTATGCCGAATGTAATTTACTGTTCACAGAATGTTGGATCTGATTGTTTAGATTTAGTTTGATAGAAGTTAATTAATACGGTTCGAATATTTGTCAGTTTGGTTTAATATACTTGCAACATCGAATTAAGTAACAGGCAAACTAGGAATGAATTAGAAAAAAAAGCAATGCTTTTTCTTCTTATAAAAGACCTTCCAATGCATTATCTAGCACAGTATAGTACCGTATTGTCGCAGGTTGTCATACACAAGACAGAACTTTAGAGACTCAAGGAATTTACGTTTAGATTTCGTCTCATCAGTATCGTGGCTCGAACTTGGGGCCTGACAGAAAATAATTTCAACACCACTTGTGTTCTCGAGCAAACAACTGACCAAGAGTGAAGTCCCGTAAGCACAGAAGCCCTACTTACTTGTTACTAATGAGAAATATTTTGTTCATTTCACTTGTATCTGGCACCCAAGTGGTTTGCCATGATACTGGCGAGACGAGAAGTCGAAATGTAAATTCCTCGTCCTATTAAAATTAGGGACTGCGAGCTTCTTACACATAATAGTTTAAAAAAATTTTCTCCTTATGAGGAATATAGCGTATCGGCTTGCTAACCAAAACCAGATTTTTCAGTATTTAGAACTTCTGTGCTAACGGACAGTTGTTCATGAAAATAAGTAGTGTTACTTTTTTTTAATTTAACGTCTATCTGGTGAACAAGCTAATCATATACTGCCCATAATCGCAAGTCAGTCCCATGTTCTATGGGATTCCCTATCTACATGGGACTGACTTGCGATTATAGGCAGTATAGGTGTCGATCAGGAAAATTTTCAAAATGGGAAGAAAATATTACTGGGTAAAAGTTCTTTTTTGTCGAAATTGACGTATACAGTCTACACAGTTGGGAGATGTATGTTTTAGTGTTCCAGTAGAAATGTACGGAAAACATTATCAGTTGATAAAATCGCCAAAATGAAATGTTGATAATAATTGACGTTTGTATAATTGGATACATTTAATTCCCATTTTCAAAGAGCGTATGCCGGTTTTTGCACAAATATGAGTTATACAGCATATTGTTATTCTAGAAAGGTGATGCAGAATGAATATTATTCCTTGTAAGAATTTAAGTAAACGAAACAAAACAAATGGTTGGAAAAAACGATTATTACCATCTTTTCAAGTGACCCAAAAAAATTCCTGACGGTGTAGCGAAAAAAAAGCAAAAGACTTTTCCATCCGAAAATATCCGATCGATACCAGTGGAGCCTTCTCTTATTCGGAACTATCCCCCACCAGCCAGCAACGAGTGAGCATATTTCCGTTGGATGGCCTGAAGCCATCCGTTGATTACGTTGGGTTATTTACATTCGACAAAACAGCAACAACAAAAAATAACACGAAACAATCGATTTGCGCGTTTTGTGCTATTTTCAGTTTGGGTACAGTCCACTGGAACAATCCTGCAGCAATGGGATAGTGTAATAAATTTTTCTGCGGATTAGCTGCCAGCCTTCCAACCGGAGTGTACCAAGCCGTTCGGTAGGACGCTCTGTAGTCTGTAGGTTCGGGCAGAGCTTGGCAGAAATATTGACCCAGTTCCAGTAACCGTGGAAATTTGTGGAGATGTGTGAGGCTGTACGAAATTTTCTTTGTCGCTTGGACATAACATGAAATATGCAATCAGGGGGAACGGTTTAACCTTCCAGGCTATATTATACTGCGATGGACAGAAGGCTTTGCACAGTGTATCGATTACTGAAAAAAATACTTAACTGGAGCGAGCGGTGATTCTGATTGTGATATTAAGTGTACAGTTCTGATATGAGTGGGTGGAAATTTCACAATCGCGTGGGAACGAGCGTCTATATGTTCGTTAATTTATAAGTACTGAAATGTCCACTCGAGTCTGATGATTTTCAGTGTACGGTTCAGATGATAGAAGAGAGTGAATTCCCCTATATCACTAGTGTTCCCGGCAAATGTCTCCCTGAAATTTGTAGTGTAATGTATACGAGTGCATTTTTTTTGATAATGGTTCAACTGACGGCATGGAGCTAGTCTTCTAGGACCGAGAGAAGCAATTGATTCAGGTTTAAAAAGTTCGTAGGTGTTAAACAGCTCACTTAATCACAGGGGCGTTTTTATATTTGTGAGGCCGCAGGTGTAGGTTTGCGTGGATGATCGCAATTGCATGCTCACGCTTATGATCAGGGTTGTATTATCGCACAAAGCTCGAGCGATGTTGTATTGGAATATTGAAGGCATGCATGAGGTGCTAAGGCCTAAGGTAGAAACTACCGTACGTGGCTTGCTCATAATCGCGTGGGCGTTGTGCGACTGATCTTTAAGGTTCCCAAATAAATAAACAATCACGTGAGAACGGGCGTTAGTGTATGTAATCGCACTTGAGACCGCGTTTGCGTATTCGTTTTAATATATTGGCTTGATCCCCGGAGCGCTTTCATGTTTGCGTGAGCGTTGGTGTGCGCGGATGATCGATATTACATCCCGAGTAAACGAAAGCCCATAATACCCCCAGTCATGGTGCTTGATACGGATTTTGAAATCACACCATCGCCATGATCTTGTAGATGCCATAAATAAACTACAATTTGTTGAATTTATAAGTTATTGAGACCATTTGATGGTGTTTTGATAGTTGGGAAATTTTGCACGGACTTATGGTATTTATGGTCTTTTCAAAAGGGCTGTATGGTATTTGAACCCATTAGAATAGGCTAGGGATGTGCGCATGTACGTCCAGAATTGTATAATCGCGAAAGACGCAACCGTTTCTATGTTAGCGTGTTCGATCGCGTGCGCGATTATATGTTAAATGTGCTGGTGTGTGCATAACTTCACATATTTGAATTCGTTTAGCCGTTTGGATATATTGACCGTCCGTGCCGTCTTTCTGATACTAAATTTTGAGTATTTCTCGCAAAATCGTATTCAGTGTTGGCAGCACCCTCTCAGATTTTAATGAAGCTTTCTGTACATGAAGACTTTGTCACAAAAAGCCACTATGCATACTTTATTTTTCCAAAAATGATCTAAACTGTCTATTGAAAACGGTCCAACTTTTTTTACCATTATTTTTTAAATGGCTATAGTCTAAAAATGACAAATCCTACAAAAAATGTTGTGGGAGTGACTTTCACACAATTAGTCAAATTTTTGAATAAAAATATTGAAAAAATTCTTCATCGACTCCCACACTGAAAAAAATCGATTTTAAAAATTTTAAGTCGATTTACAAAAAAAACCATCTTTGATCTGAATGAATTTTTTTCTAAAATATGTAATGATGTTCCCTACCTACTGTTAAAAACTCAAGTTAGGCACTTTTAAGAAAAACAAGTTATTTGAAAAAAAAATTCCTTTGTCCAAACTGATTTTTTTTTCTGTGTATTTTTATCGAAAACTAAGCCAAGTATTAGTAACGAATTCGGTATATATTGGATTATATAAACTAAAGTGGGTAAGACAAAGCAAGATACTCACGCTCACATAGCAGCACTCAGGAAATACGCCTTAATATACAATATTAGGTCTAGATCATTCCATATATATGGTTCAGATTAAGTAAGAAAATTAGTGTATTATCGCGAAAAGCTCGAGCGTTTATATGATATTGTGTGCATTTTTGTCGTGTGGGCATTTGTATGTCGTGTATGCTAGTGCGTTTGAGATTTTGCGAGTACCAGTGTGTTTCTATAACCGTGCAGTCATTTGCATATTCACGTGTACTTTTGAGTTTCAACAGAGAATGAAACAACAAAAGAAGAAAACACATTAATTAGACATTCATTCAGTGAAGATGGACGTATGACTCGTATGCTGCAAGATATTATAGAAAGATATTGGCACAATCATGCACAAAACGGCAAAACATAATTAAAATGCAAGGTGAAAAAGACAAAACCATGTTCACACGTAGAAACACTAACTAATGGCTGAACTTAAGTTTAGGCTGGTGAGAGTAGGAAAAAGCATACAATATAAAAAGGTCCAATAAGCCCTTCCAACCTCGTCGATGCACCACTATTGTTTTTTTAAAGAAAATTTTGGTCACAAATTTTTGGAATTTTCAAGAAAATTTCACAAATTTCGATAGATTTTTGAAAATATTCCATTTTATACAGAATTCTAGGAAATTTTTCACAGACATTCACAGATTTTGTTGTTGTTTTTGTACAAATGGAAAAAAGATTTTTTTGTCTTGAACACAGACTTCTGATCTGCAGTATTTTGTCACTGCAGATCACAAGTAACTATATTTAATTTGTAAAACATTTACCTTACGTGTACGCCAACTCTGTGTATTTCCGAAATTAAACTTTTAATGAATTTATTGAAAGTACGCTGTGGCTGAACGAGCAATCGTACGACTTGTTGCAGGTTGTTTAGAAAAATAGGACATCCTTCCTTGGCAAGTTTGAGCTCTATTTTCGCCTTCAATTTATGTTTGACATCGTAAACAATGGCAATATTTGAAATCAACGAGATTATTTGAACATTTGACGGGAATGGCAATATTTGAAATCAACAACTACTGTAATTTAAATTAAAATATAATTACAATACCAGTTGCAAATTCAATCCTTAAACAATAAAAATGGCTTTAATCTGCTTGATGCAAAACTTTGGAATATTGAATAAAAAGGGTTGGAAAAACCTGAAACTTGGAGGATTTTTTCAGAAATTATTCTACTCCCTGGTACAGACATAGAAAAAAAAATTTCTATATGTTTGCACCTTTCCGTATCGGTATTTTCTAGTTTTACAGCTTTTGAACGAATGGAAAAGGAATTCATTTAAATAATCGAGGATTTTTGCTTGGGTATTTTCTTTTTAATATATTTTTGTGGGTGGCATCCTTGAAGAATAGCTTCAGTTCTTTTGAGAGTCGTTTCTACCCATCCCAGCGTAATTTATTTGGCCTTTGATGTCTTCAAATTTTTAAAACACTGTTTCATCTTTTCCCGACGTTTCGGTCTGTTTGAGACCTTCATCAAGCACTCACTCCAAACAAACCAAAATGACAAAAAAGTGCTTTTATTTTAAATCTGCAAAGCTAACCATATCTTGTTTATGTCAGTTTTCAGTTCGACGAATTGAGATATTGCGTTGGATGAGAAGCTATCAATGGTTTGACTTCTAATTATAATTTGTTTTATCAGTCAAGCATGGAATTAAAAATTGAAATTAAAAGCTTTGAAATTAAGTAATTTGAAGTAATAATTATCAGCATGTCGTCATCCAGTGGTATTTCTGAGGTTTGCCTACAGTTAATCTTCTATTTACAGAAATGTATTACCAACCTCGAAACAAAACTTCGCACTCATTTTCCAGTTCGAATGTCCACAAAGTCCCATTATTCATTTCATTCATTTCAAATATACAGTGCCTGAAACTTATTTTCTCTCTTCTTCGTTCCGCATTATTAATTACTGTCAACAATTCAAACGATACTGAAACATCCCCATCTACGGTCTCCCCTTACAGCCGACAAGTCGTTTTCATTACCAACCATTCGGTTAGCCCATCCAAGTAATTTTCCAACAAAATCCCACCACTGCAACCCACCAGCAAACAGCTAATTTGTTTTAAACAACTTCTGCGTCGGTTGTTTCCATAATCCCGTAGCTTTCTTTCGAACAAATCCGTCCATCGTTTGGCGACGAAGCGATGGTTTGTACGTTATTCTTAATAGCACAGAAATATTTTCAGCACGGAACTGCTCTGATTGGAAATGTAGCTGTTTATTGATTTGTTTTGTTGATTTTAATTAATTTTTTTTAAGTTTACGAATAATGTTTCACATTAACAATGCAGAATATTCGGATAACATTAATCAAGTTGCTGTTTGACAGTTCCGCCGACGTTGAAAATCAGTATCTACGTAGATTGTTAACTAATCAATGCTAAATCTTATCTACATTTTCAAAAACAAATCTTTCTGTGTCATCAAGAGAAAACACTTAAAGGCCCTCTGATTATTTCTGATAGCTCCCATTCGCAATTCGGTGTAGTTATCGTTTCTATTTCAAAGCTGAAGTATTTCCGTCTGCGGGAAAAAAGTTGGGGCTGAAAAACTTTTCAGTCGTTCCGATGAATGTTTGTCGTCAATTTAGAAGCTTTCAGCTATAAAAAAAAATTGGGAAAGTTAGTACACATTTTACAGTCAGTAGGATATTGACTACTTAACTTGTCGTTAAATATACGTGGTAAATATGCTACCACATTCGATTCGACAATGGTAAGTTTTACCCCCAGTTTTCTCAAACTTTGAGATGCTCTATCGGGAAAAAAACTTTTCCTAAGCAGACTCAGAACAAAAAATAATTGATACAAGAGGGCAAGTTGAAGTAGATTCAGTTAAAAAATCAATATCTCAAGGTTGCACTCTTCGACGAATCTCTTCGTTTGCCTGTCCTTAGTGCAATATGCTGGCAGCAACTCAAAAGTTGTTTTAAGTCGATGCAAAATTTACCCTCTTCGATAGTTACTGTGTCTATTGTGTGCATTGTATAAAACTGAACCAATCTAATATTTATCAGTTCTTAACTCCGCAACGCCGTTATATTCTATCTAGTATATAGTTTGCCTCCTATACTTCTTCAGTTATTCACTGGCACTCGATTCAGATTGAGAAGTCTTAAATTTCCAAATCCTACTGCTAGATGGATTGCTAGCTGCTTTTTGGAATTTCCTCTTTTAAGAAAATAAACTATGTCAATTATTCGACAATTCTGCTCAATATGCTGCTCCTGGTTAAAATCATAGACGCATTTTTTTTCGAGAGTTGTCCTACTGGAGCTGTAGAGCTAGGTTCTCGGAAGGGCTCCCCGTCAGAATCACATACTACAATTTGCAGACGAGACAGGCAATGTCGCCCAATAAAACACTGCAATGTCGCCCAATAAAACACTGCCAATTGTAGCGGGCCGTGATTCTGAATGTGATATTCAATGTACGGTTCAGGTATGTGCGGGCGCAGGGACTCGCGATCGCGTGTATCATCGCGAAGGGCTCGAACATTTGTACGTTAACGTGCTCGATCGCGTGTGCGTTTGTATGTCGCGTGTGCTAACGTGTATGAACTTCGCATTTATAAATCAAAAAAAAAAATCATAGACGCATTTTGATTCAAAACTTGTGGTAAATCCTGGGAATAATTCTTTGCTCCTAAGTTGCTGAAATATTTTTAAACAGGATTCCGGAGCTGTAGAGTTTCATTCATGAATATTTATGTTCACAAGCGTGAATAAATAGTTCGAGAATGTTTCGATATAACCAGAAAGTTTTTCGCAATTAATATTGGCATGTTACAATCTGATTGTCAAAAGTCATCCACGCTAATTGGTAATGCAGTTTATTATCTATACTGTAATGAATGATGAGATCAAGCATGCTATGCGCTCAAAAACCATTATTTTAACTCTAGAAAACGGTATTCTTATCTCAATTATGTTGTCTTAATTTATGTTAAGCTGGTTGTGGTGCTCTAGATAAATTTGGTAGTACCCAAAAGATTGCCACAGTTTCCAAAATGTTCCCGACCAGAAGAAAATAACACAATTATAACTAATGCTGATATTTTGTTACGAAAAATTTCCTATCAAATTTTGTTATAAAGTAGAATCCGTTAGGTGTTAAAATAACAAAAATTGTAACAAAAAATTCTCTACTGATATCAAATTTATAACAAACGTTGATAGCAAAATAACACGATCATAACAACTTGAGATAGCTTAAATGACCCCAACATAGCTTGTATTACTTATTGTATAATATCAACGATTTTAGCGTGCACGTCTAAAAATAGAATACGAGAAAAATAAAGCATACATTAGGGCGCTTTTTGCTTTGGAGCAAAAAGCTTCATGCAGCAAAAGCTTTTATAGCATTGCCAAATGATTGCATACCTGCTGGCGCTGATTGTTATTGTGAATATATGACACGCAGATTATTATTTGTCGATATTGCCGCTTTGAACCTGGGTATTCTGAGTTTGATGGGGAAGTTTCCTGCATGAACCAAATACGTTGTTTTCGACTGATGTTTAATGTTAGCATAATATTCCACGCATCCGTCAAGGGCAAAACGATTATAGATGCAGAAGACGTTTCCAGAACGCACACATTGAACTTTGCCCAAGCCTAAGTGCTGTTTGTTTTCCTGGTGTCATACGCTTTGTTTTTATTCCGTTTTTCTCACTAATACAGCTGCCTATATGACGATAGACTGAATAGCTTTATAATATCTTTTCAGATTAGGAAAGAGGGGCTATTTTTAGATTCCAAATAGTGCGCTTTGGCGCTTCTCCTGTACGTTAATGTGTTTTACACGGTTTTTAAAAATATTGTTGATGCGACATGGTAACATTGAGCGGATATTTTACGTACATTATTTTACGGCGAATACGACAAATCTTATCCAGGATTCCTCGTAAATTCAAAGCAACATATGAGTTTTGAGGTTTCATTATTTTGTCTTTTTTTGGCATTTTTGATGTGGGAAAGACTAAACAAACCAGTACAATTATCTCGCACCTAATAAACTGCTAGAAATGCAAAATCTTTCACAGAAGTTATATCTATCAACTGCGAATATAACAGATGTATGAGAAAATTCGAAAAATTGTTGATGTTTCTTTGATGGGACGGATTCTTGAATATTTCATGTTTTTTCTGTTACACATTTTTTCCAAATTTGATTAAATTTTAAGGAGGAAATTAACAATATTTTTGCATTAAAGTTTTTAGATATTTCAAGGATTATCTAAAACGCATTCAAATCACTTGTCAGTTTAACCATTAAATATCAATTTTATCTTACGGGGCATGAAGAGTTATAATACTCAAGTAAACTCAAACACTTTTTATGCGGAGGATAAAATAAAAAAGTCGTGATAGTTTAAAAATTCAAAAAACGCACAACCTAGAAACCCACAAACTGGATAAGGTTTGAGTGTTCATAAAAACCCGCATAAATTGGAGAAATCGCACTGAAAGTCTGATCAATATCCTCAAAATACGCTACGAAAATTTTGGAGATCAGAATAATATATATTTGGGGATCAGTATATATCAAATAGTTTTTGTGACCTGAAAATTCGTTTTCGCAATATGCAGTTTATATTAGAGGAAAATTAATTATATACTCATTTGACTAAGCCATAAAAACTAGTTTTAAAATGCTTTTTGATTTCAATTCGCGTTTCTTCATTTCATGTGGACTATTTCATACTACCTCCTACTCGACGTAATGTGTCAGACGAGTGTCTCAGAAAATAGGCAAGTGTCATCTCTTAATCTAACTGCAACCAAGTAAGTTCATCAAACACCTCACTGACAAGTTCTCCGACCACTTGCATATAAAACATGTCTATACTCAAAACGCGGAATTTTGAAAATCCAAATAAAAAAAATCAAAAACTTCGAAAACTCGCTTTAAAAAGTTGAATTTCGACGCATAAAACGAGACTTCAGTGTATAAGCAAATAGACTGTCATTTGTGTAACCGTTAGCATTCAAAGATGATTGTGAAAGAATATATAACTTACTGTAACATCATCGTTGTATGCGTACATTAATATCATATTATTAATCCAATGATAGCACCAGAAGATATAATCTTGATATAAGTTTTCTTGCATTCCTGCTCGGTATATCATAAAGATAACACAGAGAGTAATAAATATCTACATGAGATATAAATTTGATAGCTTTCTGTTATAATGTTCTGATCGGGTTACCCTCAAAATTGGAACATTTTAATAGAATAATCAGAAACAAGTCGTTTTGTCACTACGTTTATGTATTGACTCATGTACAACCCTATCTACATTTGGACGTATTGGTATCGAAAGAATGATGCAGACTCTAATCCGACCTCCATTTGACTATGCTATGATTACAGAGAATCGAAATTACTTCCAATCGATAAAACCCTGGATTATTCCGAAAAAAGGAAAACAGTTTAATAGTATTACCTTTCCACTTAAAATCAATTACACAATACTTTTAACCTGTGGCTGGTGATGATGTCTACCAAAGTGAAGCATTTTGTTCTACTCTCCATAGGTCGCCATAGTATTCATTATCAATAGGCCCAGGTCACTACGGTTTACCGCCGCACAGAGGTTTTTGGTCTATATTTTACCAAATGCGCAATAATGGCTATCGGAAAAGCTAAACCAACGTAGAGAGGTCGAGGTTTGTTGTAACAGAACGTGTCCTAGTTTCGATACACCTGTACCAATTTCCAAATTGGACAGGTTTATCGTGTGCACATAAAGGAATCTCCAGTGAATACATCATGAGCAGTGTTAAATAACACTCCTGTTCCTGGCACTATCGAAACATGTCGGATTTCGGATGAATCATTACCGCGGGATGTGGAGGAGAGTACCGTGTGAGGTTGCGAGGTCTGCAATTCCATTAGTTAAAAACGATGTGCGAAATATGAATTTTACAGTGGGAAGTCCAATTTTGAAATGTATCAATTTGAGCGCTACGTTACTGTTTTCTTTATTTGTCTTGTTATTCTTCCGTATCATGGCTTTTGAATATTTTTATTCTTTTGTTTTTATTTATGTCATTTAATTTTTTATTACACTGATTCTTTCATTTTTCAATTCTATGGATTCTTTGAATTTTTTTGTTGTTAGAAATCTTTGGATTTTCTGATTTTTTAGATTCTCATAATTCTTTTGATTCTTCTGTTTATTGGACACTATGGATTTCTTTGGTTCTTTGATACATTTATATTTTTCTTCTTGCTTTTTGGATTTAGCGTCCCTGTATACTTTGGATTATGTCAATTCTTTAAATTGTTTGGATTCTTAGGATTCCTAGAATAGTTCTTTGACTTTTTGGTTTCTTGAAGTTCTATAATTTTTTCGGCTTGTTGAGATTTTGGTGCTGCTTAGGATGCTTTAGAATCTTATTGCATTTTCGTTTTAGACCGTGCACTACACCGGTGTCGTCGGTGCTACACTCATTCAAACTTGGGTGTAATCAGTCTATCTCTTTTTTTTGCACTACACCGGTGTAGCACAAAGAAAAAAACGAAAACGCTATTAGATTACATTTTTTTGATACTTTACTTTCTTTCGATTTTTTAATTTTAAATTTTTTAATTTAAATAATTTTGTTTTGGTTTTTGGATTCTTGAGGAAAAGATTTTGAGTTTTTTAAATTCTTATAGATTCTCATTTGATTCTTAAAATTCTTCACGATTCATAATTTTTTGAATTCTTTAAATGGTTTATACTTTGGATTGTATGCAATCTTTGGTGCTTCGAATATAGGGCTTTTTGAATTCGTTGGGTTGTTTTGATTCCATGAGTTCTATGGATTTTATAGAATCTTTTGATTTATTTAGAATTTTTAATATTCTTTGAATTATTTGTATATCGTCGACACTTTCGTTTTTTTTACAATCTGTGGATTCTTCAGATTCTATGAATTCCTTATATCTTGTAAATTCTTCGGCTACTCTTTGATTTCCCAAATTTTGCTTTTTTGAAATCTTACGATTCTTTGAATGCTTTATTCTTTAGATTGTTTAGGTTCCATGGATACCTTGTTTTCTTTTGATTCCTTGCATTCTATGGTATTATAGGATTCTTTTGATTCTTTATGTTTAATTCTTTGGATTCTTTGTACCCTTTGGATGTTTTAGATTGCTTGGGTTTTGTAATTTTTTTTTGATTCTTTGTTTTCTTTGGATTCTGTGGATTCGTTAAAATCTTCGGATTCTTTTTGGATTCTTTGAATTCTTCGGGGTCCCTCTGTCGATTCTTTGGACTTTGTTAATTTTTTAGGTTTTTGGGATGCCACAAATTCTTTGAATTTTGTGGATATTCTAATTTTTTTTCAATTCTTTGGAAGCTTCTGATTTTTTGGATGCTTTAGATTCTTCGAGTTCTTTGATATTGTTAGGATCTTTAGATTGTCGGATTCCTGGGGCTACTTGGATTCTTTGAATTCGTTGATTTTTTGAAGTTTTCGTTTTTATTGCGATCTGTGAATACTTTTGTTTCTTTTGATTTTATGGGTCCTCCGATGTTTTGGGCTCTTCAGATTTTTTATATTTTTTAGGTGTGTGTATTCTTTAGATTCTTTGATTTTTTTAGAATCCGTAGATTCTTTGGGTTGTGTAGATTCTGTGAGTTATTTGGATTTCTTGAATAGGTTTGATTAATTTTATTGATTTCATACGTTATGTTCTTTGGATTCTTAGGAATTCTCTTGTTCCAACATAAGTGTGCTTATATGTTTTGTTTTCAGAAAGTATAATTAAAATGATGAAACAATGACGTTTCTAAGATACTTGGATTTAAAAATACAACTCTGATTTCTGAAAACTCCAAGGATCCCCATGCCCGAAGCTTATTTTTACGAGCGAAAATTCTTGATTTTTGACCATTTTGAGTAATTCCACAAATGCTGCATACGGATTATTTTGCGAGGTGCTTTGCAGCTTTTGCACAACACCCGTTTTGAAAACTTTGAATGTTCATTTCGATTGGCCACCGTATAACCGAATCGAATATATATAGACGAACAATTATAGTTCTGAATATAACTAGGAAGTCCCTCTAGGTTTGAGTTGTTAACCCATTCAGATGCGTATTCAAGTTTTACAGCAATTTCACTAAGATTCATCCAAAAATCTTTAAAATCGTGATCAAATATCTACGATTCTGAGGATACTTACGACAGTTCACCAGGAAGACAGATTAAGCATTTTCCAAAGGTAAGAAGATAATTATGACTGAAGTACAATTTTTCAAAAAGGGCGTAGGAGTTTTCACATGCATTGCTTAGAGAAAAAAAATATATTTGATAACTATATAACCTTCTAAATCCTTCTGGCCGGCAATGGCATAATGAAAAAAAAAATTCTGCATATGGCCCATTCATTCCATGCCAACAACTGAATCTCGGGGTGTAGTAGGTGTTAGCTGTACTGATTTTTAAATGGCTCATTTCTGCATGATAGAGACCTAGCGGTAAATTCCAAGGCCATTTTCCCGTCAGTAAGCCCCGCTCGGTAACAATGCGTGTACTGTAATTATACCAGTATTATAAACGAACTTTATTTAGTCAATCACATATTTTTTGAAATTTGTTTTACGCATGAATGTTTTAGGTATACAGTGAAGATCCGTTTTGATCAGCCCCTTGGCGAATTTTGAGCTGATAAAATAGGGACATTGATAAAATCGGGACATATATTTTTCTGTCTTTTTAATAAACTGAAGCTCTTAAAATATTCTTCTTAGGTCCTTAGATATAGCCTTGCAACCTTTTCTGATTATTCACTTTAAAAAACGCAAAATTTAAAAAAAAATTATATTTTTATTTTTGCATTTTTCGGATCTGTAAGACAAGAAATATATACCCAAAAAAGTATTTACTCGAATTCAATTTGGTTCATCTGCTAGAGCCCATCAAACTACCAATTATCAATTTTCATATGAAGCTGATAAAATCGGGCCAAAAAGCTGATAAAATCGGGGGTGGACAAAATCGGGGGCTGATAAAATCGGTTTCCACTGTATCTGCTTTTTACCTTATATATAAACGCTGCCTTTGTATCAAAATGGCTATTTTTCTGTGAGCTCTTGGTAGAAATAATTATCTAATTTAGAATGTACAGTTGACTTCAACGAATTCCGCTGAGAGAAACCCATTATAATTGTTTGTGAGTATTTTGATTTAGTAGTAATTTTTTTTCTGTGACCTCGATAAAAAGTACAAAAAATTCATTAAAAAATTGTCAGAGATTAGTGGAGTCAAAAAGAATTTTACGTACATTTTGAAAAATATATTGAACTTGGTGGAGAAACGCGGAAGGTTAAGAACCTTTTTAATTGAAATGCTATTTAGAATAATACTTTGTAATAAAATTACGATTTTGACTGTCAGTATAACATAAAAAATTACCACATCATCTTAATCCTTGAGCTTGTAAAATATTTTCCCAGTCATATCTCTCGAGTTTCACATGCATCTGTGTCCAATATAAAGTGTTTACTGCTGTTATAAAGGGATTTCCATCAATGTTCTCATGCAATGTAAGATTATATGTGGGATCTCTCTTAGACTCGTAGCAAAAGTAAACAAAGCTAAACTGTTCCTCAAATGGAGCAAACAAAGCCTGGCTGCCACCAGAACTGCACGAAGTTTGTGAAAATAGAAGGTTAAGTACTGCAATGGAATGAGAAACCAAGGATTTGCTTTCATGCTTTGAAGCATAAGCATAAGCATAAGCATAAGCATAAGAGATCGCCCGTAGTTGCTACTCCGTTATTGACCAGAACCAAATTAGGTTGCAAAATGTTCATTGGAACAACATGTTTGGGAATAACATGATGAGCCACATTGTACAAACTATTCTGATCCCTGCATGCTGATCAATACCGACGCCGGCCACGTCCGAATGCAGATCTTCTGGGAAAGGAAGGAATGTTAGTCCGATACATGTTGCTACTAGAGACCGAGGAATCCTCTGCATCTCCACATGTATCACGGGAATGGGAGAGTTGTTAGTAAGTGTGCCAATAGCGTTATCATGTAATAATTGCTCTGGGCAGCCGGCTGCCGAGAATTTAGGAAATTTATCATTTGGTGTATTAATACGATTAGCAAAATAAGCAACTTGAACTCCTAAAGCCGGCTATAAGGAGCACTGCTTATATTTCTTAATAATATTCAATCACTCGACGAATTTTTTCGTGGTTTCTATCGTGTCGGTGCTGATTTTACCCGGCGATCGTTTGAATAAAATGAGGAATCTTATACAGAAGGTTCATCAGACTCTTCCATAGGTGTCGCGAAGTTGGTGTTCTAGGATTCGCTTCATGCAAGCGATGCGACCTGTACATAGTTTATTAGGTAGTAGTTTAGTAAGTTTTCGAGAACACGATCGCTCGAAAAAGATCTTGTTTAGTTTTTGGTTCTTTTTAAACTCTGGGTAGCCGGCTACCGAGAGTATCCTGTTTTCTAAACAAAAGCAATTTTAACTCCACACAGCCGATCGTGGGGGTATTGCCTAGAAAAGCTAATCTTATCTGCATAATAGGCCGGATCACTATTTATTGCGACATTATTTAGACTAATTTCGCTATACTTTCTCCACAATATATTTTTTGGGTTGCAAACTACCGAGTGATAACACGTTATACACACAAAGAGTTATGATAGCTCGAGATGTTATAAATCAACGAAAGTATTTCCTATTTCTAATATCGGATTGTTTCCGAAATACACGTATACGAACAATTATATCGAACATTAAAGGGAAATACAGAGGATCGTTAACCTGATGCACGGGCTTGCCACCAATAACGGAACATGAAATTAGATTCATTACAACAGACGCGGCGAATTTTCAGTACGTATTGACTCGCGATCATCGATACTAGTCAAATTAAAGTCTTATTGGAGCTGATTTCCCAACAACTATTCATTTTTACGGTGTTGTTTTCTCCGCTAGATCTGTTCGCACCCTCTCATTCTGCTACTATTGGCAGAAGGCTGATAGCTCCCAGTCGTCGCCGGTCTAAGGACCAAATGCCATTAATAAACTTAGACTCGCCTGAAGGCATGAGATAGAATTGAAATCTAACCAATGAACATGACAGCAAAACACTTATTCTTCGTGCTGACATAACTGAAGATAATTGCTTACCGGTCCCCGATTCCTCTCGCGAATTGATTTGCTTTCATGCTTTGAAGGAGGAAAAACTGCTGTCAAGATTCCGGGTAATACCTGACGAGCTACAACATTCCACTGTCGTAAGGAACACAGTCCCACACACCCACCCACGCACGTTCATACAGCAAACACAACGTTTCCGTTGGTACGGAAGTTCCAAAACGTTCCCATAAGGAATGAACACAATTTGCGGTAAATAAATAATAAAGATCGTTTGTCCTCCGTCGAGACTGTTTCTTTTTCTTTACCTAACTGTTCATATAAGTAGAAAAATTTGTTTGCATGGATGTTAAAATAAATGCAAACCGGATCTCGTGGCTAAGTGAAATGGAGTTGGAACTGACAAGTAGGTTATATCTCATAAATTGCTTCTACGTAATAACAAAACAACGTTTCTGGAGAAAGACGCGCAGAACTCGACAATATTTATTACAAGGAATTGAAGTTAAAAAAACACACAATATTGCAGCCATTTTCCTCAACCTGTCAGTTGACTGAAGCGAACAAGGAACCCGACCGACGACGTAACGTTCGGAAATCGAAATCGGAAAACGCGCCACCAGCATATGCGGCTCGGTGAAGCGCATCAAACCGCATCGGAATCGGTCGAAAATTGGCGAATAATGATGCACACCGGGGTTATGTCAGTTGTTTTTGTTTCTGCTGACTTTGCAGGGAAATAACGATATCATCGCTGCTTTACAGGTTTCAAGCAAGCTATTAACGAGGCTTGCGAAACATGCAGTTTTTCAGACGGTCAACATGACGGCGAGAGACGGAGGGTAGAGATTCACGCTCTGTTAACGACTAGCCAAGGCATAGTTCCGTTCGGAATCCGGCTCGGCGTTGAAAACCGCTGGGACTCGGTGAATTGATTAAAAAGTTTGCGGTGATGGACGTTACGAAAAAAAGATACAACTTCTTTCGAAAGATATGACCAATTTAAACTGTAATCCAAATCATGCTTCTATCTCGTTATAATCTCATTATAATCAGAAAATCTGTGCTAACGGGACATCAACGGTCGCCAGAAGCATGCTGGTAGTCAAGTCGGTTGCACCATACTGTTGAATCAAAGACGAAACCATAACAATTGAACTGTTATTTATTTCGATTTTTTTTTTTAACGGGCTGATAGGACTGCAGCTTATAGCTTGAGGGATCTCGGTCCGTCCCGCGAGACAAAATTTGCAAAATCGGAAGGATTAGCGACTGTCCGCCAAATAAACACCGGTCCTCGGGAGGAGGACTAAATTTTGCGCCTGTTTGTCTCGAAGTGTGTAACGTCAAGTTCTCTATTTTGTCTGGTCCAATGTATCCTGCTCCTAACAACGCGTGCTAAGTCGTCAGTGATGCAACTAAAACTTCGCATTGATTCCGCTTCTATTTTCTTCCTGATCTCCTCATGGGTCCCCTAGGTCAGAAGCGAATCAATCGAATACAAACTATTTGGCGCAAGTACAGAGCATGTAACGTCGTGTCATCTAGTCTGTCATCCTATGGAAAATCATCCTACCATCGCCTTGGGGTCAACGTCATATTGGCAAATTTCGCATTGAATCCGCTTCTGTCTCTTCCTAATCTCCTTTTTGTCTCCTAGGTCCGAAGCAGATCAATCGACTATTAATTGAAACGGTAAACATACTAGCAGTATTAGTCCTTACTCGCGAATACTTTTCCTTCAACTGTGCTGTTTCTTCTCTATCTTATAACATAACTCGATTATCCCTGTTCTAGTCAATATACATATTCATTAGATTATGGACCAGGCAAACCCTTAATTTTTCTATTATTATTATCCTGAGTAGCTATACCAGTGAAGGTATTTTAGGATTTCGTTAAAAAGAATCTGTCAACAAAGGCGGAAGCAATATTTATCCACATAAAGCTTGCTCGAAACGAATGTCCGCCTGGTTCGACTCGAACAGACCACACCGACCCGAAAGGGTTGCTTATCATTTCTGAGAGCCGGTGTGCTTGATCGAGTTTAATAATCATAAGAACAAATCCTGAATAATTAACTATCTCTTAGGTGCCAGTCCTGCACTCCTTTCCTGAACTAGCCTCATACTCACGATCAAAAGAGTCGACAACTAGTAGGATCTACATGTCACCCACCCAAGCGAATTGATCAATTTGCAAGTAGGAGCACATATCTACCAACCAGCCAAGAAGACTTCCGAATCAATGAGAATGGACCATGCCAGTCGAAGGCCACAGGCCCAGCGCCATCTCGTACAGTGTCATTGTCAATTCTCAGCCCACCCTCCGGCAGACGTTCATCCGCCCATCTAGACTCTGTCAAGATGAGAACCTACAAAGCCTAACTGTTCGTATGTGCTAGTCCGTTTAGATTTTGGTTTGCTGAAACGAAACAAGAAAAGCAAAATAATCGTGATTAGTGTCGTAGTTATAATAAATAAGTAAACGATTTCTCCTCTGTTGTCCGTTCCCTTGTTCGTAGTCCTCCCTCATGTTCCTGATCTGTTTGGGCCACTGGCATTCCGTTTCCTTGGCCGTCACGCTCGAACCGCACCAATCGGTTCATATCATGGCAGGAGAAACAAATGAAAAGACAAAACAAAACAAAATGAAAATAAATGGACATCTGCTATCTGTGCCTAAATTGATGTTGCTTCTCAGTTTTGCACGACCCAGGGGGGACTTGGCCTTGATCCCAATGCTCTGTCACCGATGTTACGTGATATTCGTTATGGAATATTCTTTGTTTGGGGGCCATTCATAAACAATGTTGTACTTTTTTTTATCCCTGATCCGCTGATACGTCTAAAATTCATTTTTAGTTTTTATCTCGTTACGTGACGCTCTTCCCCTATTGTCAATATCCATCATCATTTATGAATGGTCCCCTGGTGATATATTTAGAGCAGACAATCCAATGAAAAATGGATTGACAGGATTTTAGTGCGCTCTTGGCGCCTTGTGTCACATCTTCATGTTTGTTATACATATTAAGAATGCCAAAGCATGCGATGTGATGACCGGAAGATTAGAGAAGCAACTCCTCCTCTTACCCCCCCCCCAACTGTTATTTATTTCGATTATTATATTAAAAAATTAGAGATTTCATTTTAGTGTTAAAAATGTGTGAGGTCGGGGATCGAAGCCAGATGAGCTGCGTACATGACAATTGACTTACCAACTACACTATTCCCTCCCCTAAGGACTCAGTTCTGTTTTCTAGTCCATTCCAATCTATCATATATAATTAATATAGACTAATGTGTTTTCGCACCTAATTTTGCATTTTTTGTGCCAATTAAATTCGTTCAAACCGCGTGGAGAGTGCAAAAATTAGCACATTTCCATGTTCCACTGTTTTCAGTACTTCGAAGCCTAACATTTTTGTTTCCTAAACTGAACACCCCGCTTAACAAATCGAACACACTTAACTCTACTGCAATCTGAAAACACTGACAACCACTTGCATATTCGTGAACCGGACCGAAAGTTGAGCGCGAACACGCAGCAGTTGGGAAAATTATTTTACAACCTCCCCGAGTTCCGAGCGGTGCAACCCCACAATGGCGAAGGTTACTACAGAAAAATCGCACTTGTTATTTTATTAAGGGAAAAACACATTCACGAACAAAACAATCTCAGCCCGGGGTAACAATGGGCGAAATTATGACGGCAACAAGTGCGCGTGGCATTCCGGTAACCTCACGATACATGCGAATACAATCGCTCTGTCAAACTGTGTGTATGTGAACCAGTGGGAAAGTTAATTGTGCAAAAGTTTAACAATAGCTGGAAAATGCTGTGGTTCAAGGCGATTGTAGCTTATCGGCGGAGGTTGGTGTCAAACGAAAACACGCTTTCGTTTTTACCTGGTGCTACACCGGTGAAGTGCACCTTCAACCCAACAACAGTTGTTCACGATAATCTTAGGGATTATAAATCAAACATTCGCCAAACCAGCCATGAGATGTCGGAGTAGGTGTGAGAATTATCTTTATTGTCTTTAGTGTCAATAGGTTAAACAGTATTCCAAAAACCCGTTTTTTAGACTTTTTCTGCGTCAAAACACCTCCCGGTACCGTGAGAAAGTCGTTCTCAGCCAACTTCCTGTGTTCTGCTAGGGGGGAATGGGGATATGTTTTGGCAGCCACCTACGCGACGAAAGTGAACGCGAAATAACACTGTCGGTTGTACGCCAAATTTAGTGCCCAAGCATGCGTGAAGAGTGGTTTGATATATTTTTTCCTGCGAATGTTTATTCGTTTTTTTTAATTTATTCCACGGGACCTGTTTGCTATCGGAACTAGATTGCTGTTTTCAGAACTATAGGCGTTCGAAATTTAAAATGTTCGCTAAAGTTTCAAAGTTCATGGTGTTGAAAATAGTATTCGTTTATTGTTACGTAAATTCTCGGATTAGAAAAGTTCGTTATATTATGAATTGCACATATTTTGTCGTATGTATGTAATGTTCTTGATTTGATGGCATTGTAATGGAACACGTATCCGTCGAGTGATGCTAATCGTGCTGACATTTCTTTAGACTGGGCAAACTAATTCCTTTGTTGTATTTATATGACCAATTAGGAAACTAATCCACAGGGTAGTTAAATCTTCAAGAATCGTTGGATGATTGGTCGGAATATCTGAGCTTAAACTCGACCTCTGCTCGTATATTTTCGGCTTCCTGTATTTCTGAATTTATTATATTCTGAGTTTTTGACTTCCTCGGTACGAGTTTCTAGCTTGATGACAAACTTTTCATAAGGGCTGTTTATCACGGATTATTGGCGAAAAATGACTTACTAAAGTTATAGGTATTGTATCCTAAATTAGTTATGGAATTTGCGTTTCGACTTCGGATCCGGCGTTGGTTTAATCCTGTCACTAAATTAGTGCCGAATTCTGACGAGACGAAATCGCAAATACCATAGCTAATTTAGTTATAGGTTTGTTCTCTTATGGCGCAAATGTGGTTCAAAATAACTTGCCCTTTAATAAAGAAAAATAGTTTTTGCCTAAATTTTCCTGCAAAAATATATCATAGTAATCAGAGAGTAATATAGCAAATGACTGATGTGTTTAGAGTCCCCGCAACGAACAAGTTCCACTTCGCAACCACTTACCTTAACTGTCAAACAGCGCCACGCAACCAGGTAAAAAGAATCAGCTTCGCCAGCTACGAGTTTATATTTATTTTAATCCAATCCGAGGTAAATGATCGTACGATGGTCCCCCGTCGAATAATTTCACCACTTTTGTTTCGGTGATTATTTGTTTGCCAATCAAGCAATTGCCTCAACTCACTCGCAAACTTTGCCAAATAAGCTCTTTTTTCCTTCCTCCTATTGTACACACAATGTTCACTCAACTTCCGGTTTCTTCGCAATCAAAACACACCACACCAGCGAGATTCACTTTTCGGTTATTCACTTTTTCTTTCACTTTCTTCAACACTCGCAGCTCGACACGACGGACAAATCCAAATTTCCACAAAGGCCCGCGGACTGATGATGCTCATTCATCGGCCATTCTGCGCATTTGGTCGAGACTGGGGAAATACAAAGAAAGAGAAAAAGGGAAGAAAAAAGGTTAAAAGGGAAAAGCAGTAACAGCGCCAACGGCAACTATAATTCGATGTACGAAGCCAAACGGTGAACGAAAAACAGGTTCGTCTCTTTAACAACCGCAGTCTCAGCGAACTGAACGCGCGAGGCGAACGAACCCGAACGATGCGAAACGAAAGGGAAATTGATGGAGCACCTCACTATCAACTATCGTAGTAGCACAGCATAACAACATATCGGGAACGGGGGGAGCGTAAGCGGCGCGGCGTAAAATAGTTGTTTCAATCGAAAGTGATTTCCCGCTTCGCCACTCCACCACCACCGCCATCACGACTATCAACCGAGCACCCATATGATTGTAAGCGTGTCCGCGGAAGATGCACCGCTATAGCTAGGGTAGACAAAGAGCGGGAAGCGGATTTGACCTCCTCTTAACTTTAAGTCACGTTGAGTTGAGTAGCCTGCGAAATGTGGGACACCGGATGTTGGCAGACCAGCGGGGTTTGTCACGTGAGGGAAATTGGTGAAATTTATTTTCGATTGTTTTGGTTTCAACGGAGATTGAGGTCTTTTGGATTAGCTGGAACAGGTACTTTGAGAATCGAAATCTTACATTTTCCCGGAACAGTAATTTTGTGAATATCTCCGAAAGCTAAAAAAGAAAAAAAAAACATCCGGTTTGATGAGCGCATCTTTCGCGAATTCAACGACTCAGCATAACGATTGATAATCGCGGAACAATGGTACTTGTGCAACTGTGAACGACCATCGTCCCACCGTCAACAGCATCATCGGCGGCGCACCGTTCGATCGAGCAACTAAATAAAATTGCGTTTGGAGGGGGATGGAGAAAGTTTTTCTCTTCGCGATCGTGTTGTAAAACGCAGGTATGTACTTAACACAGACTAACTCAACTTATACTGGCCGGCCCAAAATGGATCCGCTTGGAGATTCTTGAGCTGGATTGTGTGAAAATTGGGTGATCACAAGCGTTCTTGTTTCTGTGCAGGAGTATTTGGAGAAAGACATTTAATTCTGGACAAGAAACCGCTAGTTCGGTGAAGCTCTCAAATTATTGAAGTTATTGCATGGTTGAAGAGGTCAGTTATTCAACATTTTGATAGCCTGAATATGCGTGGAACACTTAACTTCCTTGGGATGGTTCCAGCTATTAGTAGACTAGTGTCAAACTAAACTATTCTGTGGTGGACAATAAATGAATAGATCCCAACAAATATTTGACACGTGGTGGAATCTACAATTACTAGCATTTTTTTTTGAATCGCAAATTTATACAAATCAATTGTCGTTCACCTTGTTTGCATCTAAACAGTGGAATGGTTTGAAACTCGATATTATCAACACCGGATCGGTTCGCTACTATTGATATCGCAATCGTCAAATAAATACCAATGAGGCACAATGAACATTCCTTCGATAGATCCATGATTTGCGTACATGTACTCTGATAAGTTACGAGCCACGTCTGGAATCCCACAAGGAAGCCACCTTGAACCGGCTATATTCCTATGTTAATTCAATGATGCGAGCAACACATTCTGTGAGCCAGACTTGTCACACGGTGTGCTCGTAGCCCAAGAGAGACTTGTGCAGCGATGAGGAATTCTAAACTTATTTCAAGCAAGTGTCTGCTGTTGTTGGTCAAGATTTTATCGAGCTCTGTAGGAGTCATAATTAATCAACTAGTTGGATTGTTCGTTAGTTTGCATCGGTGGAATCTGCATTCGATTGTGGTGCATCCATAACTTAATATTACATTGCAATTGCGAAGAAGGACCACAAACTCTAACTTGAGCTTGAGCCACTGGTTGTTACTTCGTTATTGATCGGCACTAGTTGAAATTGCACAGATTGTACAATTCCTGGTAATCCCAAGTTTTTAATTGATCAACACCGGCGCAGACCATACCCGAACGCAGATCGTAGCAGGAAGGGGAAGAAATGTTAGTCCGACAATTGTTTTTGCAATGGACTGTATATGCTACTGCGCACTCCATAACTGTCACGGAAAAAGAAGATTAGTTCGTAAGTGTTACTAGGGATAGGGATTCAAATCAAAATTGTGCTGGAGTTCGCGCGCGAATTCGCCGTAACGGCGGATAACGAGAAAATATCTAGAAACATACTTAATTCAAATATTGCTTTTACAGAAGACAAACTAGAAAAAGCACCAAAAAATTTCGAAAAAAATAGTAGAGTAGTAAACAAATTGAGGCTACAACTAAAAAACTCTCGATTTCTTTCGTGACGAGAATTTGAAATAATTTTGAGCGGCCCAAAATAAGCATTAACTGTACTGGACATCATTTCACGCGCACGTGTTTTATCATTATTCTTACTGCTAGAGACGGAAGAAAGTAGCTTTATCACGTATGGTAAGAAATCAATTACTAAATTAGCACAAAAAATTTAAAAGCCCAAAGATGCAGGAAATGAAGAAGACAGTCCCGCTTTTGTCGCTTGTTACGACATAGAAGCAGGAACCCAGCGGATTAATTCCTGGCTTCTGCCGCCGGATCCGACACGGCTTCTAGGTTAGGCTTGTCCGGAGCAAGATACTATTGATATAAACCTCCTAGTGGACAGGAAAGACCACAAACACAAGTGTCGCTTAGAAAAGGTGTGTTTGAGAGTTGTACCAAGTATATAAAACATACTGATATGGGGAAACTGATAAAACACGGCATGCTACAGTAGGCTGGACATGTAACGTGAATGCCTGATGAGGCACTAGTTAAATTTATAGTATTCATTTTGCTTACTTTGTTAAATGTTAAAATCGGACCTGCGTTAAGCCAAAGCGAACTGAGCGCCATAATTTTTTCCTGGTATTTTTAATGAAAATTTTTTTTCGATTATTTACCATTGTCATAGAAAGTTTAAGGGTACTTATTTACTATCGACTACTATTTGAGTTCTCAGAAATAAAATGGATATAAGATGTTTCATTAGTGTGGTTCAAAATTATTTATTTTACCGTAATGATTCAAAAAAGATATTTTTGATGGACGCAGAACCTTTTTATTGTTGAAAAATATTAAGAATAGATAATGAAATAGATTAGGGTGGCTAAAATTATTTTTTTACTATGCATCAAATCATCATCATCATCATCAAATAATTATTTTTGCCTAACAATTAATTTAATTCTTTGGAATAACTCAACAAGAATTATGGTTAAAAAAACATTTATCCCATATTGATTCCCTGCTCTTTAGTCAATATTGAAAAATATTAAAATAAAAATCATTATTCAGTGGGATGGACAACTGGATTACTGGTTATTAAGATAACTAAAAAAAATGTTTTCTCCTGAAAATACAGAAAAGATATTATTTTTTCAATAGTCTTTAGTGTTTCGAATTCTCCTCGTCAGTAACTAGCACCAACTAAATGTAAGTGAGATAAGTCTTAACCTGCACCAAATTGGCGCTAGTTACACTTTAATTCATAAACCCACACGTCTTACAAGAACAACTGGCTTATACCAAGTGATGTCCCGATAGTAAAAGTTAGCATTAAGTTGGTGTTAGTTACTGACGAAGAGAATGCGAAACAGTAAAAACATATTTTTAGGTCTTGTGTCCTTATACACAAAAATTTGGTCTTCTCCAAAAAAATTTCCCCATTTGGGAACTTTGCATATTTTTTTCTATTTTTCTTTTGTATTTATTTTTCGTTAATTTCTCTTCAAACTGACTGCTTATCACCGATACCAGAGAGTCTACGTCTTGACCCTAGATATCGGCCCGTCAACAAACGGTTCGGGACTAACAACTATTTCTATTATTCCGAAGCAATCAGTATCTAAAAAGATTTTTTGCATCAGAAATTCTCAAAGATCTAGGCTAAGATTAAACCTAAACCCACTGGCATGTGAAGCCGTCACGCTGGTGCTGGGAAAAGATAGCTAGGGTAGGGTGTTTCAAATATTTCTATTAGTATTATTACTTTGTCGTGAAAATTAAAATAACTAGTTTTGGTACGCTCTATTCATTTAGGACATTAAAAATTACGTAATATATTGCTCTGTAGTCTGGATGAAAAACAAATATTTCATAACCGCAGCAGTTAAAAAAGACATTTGTCAGTGATTTTGATTTATAAACAATGAAAATTACACTATTCATTAGGGTGGTTCAAAAATATGTAGATAAGTTGAACGGTTAAACTAATGTTTCTGAAAAGATTTTGGAACGTTTAATACACTTTTGGCAAACAAAGCTAGCACCTATCAGCGATGCCAAAGAAACGATTCGACCATCTGGGCCCTAGATATCGACCCAGCAATACATGAACTGAAACCAACGGCTATATTTCACTTCCGAACAAAGACGTGACTCAGAACTTAGTAAATCTCAAAGACGTGACCAGAGATTTTTCGACTCACAAAATCCCAACTACTTCGACTGGAATTGAACTCAGACGCACTGAGTGGGGTGAGAAGCAGCCAGCAGTATTAAATTTTGAATTCCCACAATCTTCATGTGTTCAATACTAACGATAGCAATAATTCGTTTAAAAAATGACTCGCTCTACATATACATGAAAACCCTTTTATCTTGATCCGTTGCCAAGCCACCCAAAATTAAACGTAAACTTGTTGCATTTCACCGCCTACTCAGTCCCAGCTGATTCAGTGCCATCTACGACGAGTAGTTAGCCTCCAATTAGTCCTCTCGCATCCCGACAAATTCCGTTGCAATTGTTTCAACATGCACCGATAAACACTCGTAATTTTCCATTCTCCACAGGAGGTTCATACAACATGTGCTGCCGTTGGGCGGACACCGACAGCTAGTTAGCTGCTATCTAAATGCTGTTTTCTGTCCGTTATTTCGAGTATCATCATCCTGAGAAAAAAGTCTCTTTGCATAGTACAACAACAATAACAAAACCATGCGAAATAACTCTCACTGACATCGCCTGTATCGCCATACCAACCGCTTCTAGCGTTTCCGACTCCAACTTTCGAAAGAAGCATGCATTTTTCAAATCCTGCTGCTTCCCACCCTACACCAACTACCACTAATTCGCAAAGTTCCTTCTGTTTGTATGTTTATTTCGTTTTCACTAAATACATGCTACCACACACATCAGCTTCGCTGCCTCTCGGAGCTCGTTTGCAGCTCGATTTCGCTAATTTCTCCCCCCTCAACGATGCCGCCCTGAATGCACGCACTCTTTGCACCTTTTGCTTAAATTTACTTTTCTTCGCCGTCACATTTGCCATTCAAATTTACTCTGATCCTTCGCGTTGGTTTTCTTTTTCTTTTCTGTCACTTTGCACACTCATTTAGTAGGCATATTTGTTCGATCCTTCCACCCCACTCATCCGCCTGTTAGCTCACAAAACAATTCGCACTTACTTTCCACCAATTTCTTCGTAGCTCTGCTGTTGCTGCTGCTGCTGGATGATGACTTTTACTCGTCGACTTTCACCGCGGCCGTTTTCATCCAACCGTCGTCCCTTCTTCTCTCTATCACAACTAACTACCGTTTTTCGCGCACGGAATCGAACGCCGCGTCGTCGTATTTTTTGTCGCCTAGTCGCGCGGTTTGGTAAGGAAAACAACTTGCTGCTACTTGTTACTCGCACCACGTCTCACTAACAACTGATTCCAACTGCAGCTGCTAGTCAGCCAACCAGCCAGTCAGTTCGTTAGTCAGCCCGACTGACTCTGCCGCCTGTGGAAGCTTTCGTGGTTGTGTGCTGGTGTGTGAGAGCGAAGAGCTTTGACCGTCCGGTTGGCGGCGGCAGCAGCGGTGTGGCGATGAAAGAGCTGAACAGCCGAATGTCAACCAATGCGCGTGAGGCACAACAAGCCGTGGTTGGCTTTCTCCTGTCCGGAGGGTGGGTGGTCGGTGGTCGATTGAGTTGAAGTGTATATACGTACATGTATGCGAAAGCTCAGACGCTTTCGGTTCCATATTTATGGTTGTCCTTCTTCTTCGTGTTGATTCACGATGCCGAAAGCGTCGGAAATCCGCGTTCAGTAGGATGCTGGGTTACGACCTGTGAGGCTGCGATGAGCCAGCGAACGAAAGAAGCGTGTAAAAAGTAAAATGATCGATAATTCACGAAGGTTTGGGATTTTTGCAATGAATATTTTGTGCATTTGCTGGCATACAGCAGGATATGCGATCGCTAGACCAGTGGGGTGGGTCTGAAATCTGATTTATGGGGTGAATTTGAATATAGTGTTTGAAGAAAGCTGTAAAGGGGTATTTCAGTAACCCTAACTTACTATATGTTTGAACTTTGTATTATTTTGTTGGCCTAGGTATCGTAGGTCATTATGGCTCCGTTTCAATGTCGACTATGTTGTTCTTATTTACGAGAAGTAGCGATTCATAGTAGCTATTAATATCAATTAATAACAATATTTATTACAGACGGTTCCACAGTTCCATAGAACAAAAGGTGACTAAAAAAAACTTTGCCGTGCCGGTTTAAATTGGACTATTTTGTGTAATTTTGGTACGCTGGATTCATTTTTGATATTAAAACATATTAAAAATGGACATTTAATATTCATTGGAGCGTCTCAAAACTATCAATTTTATCAAAATTGTTCATAAAATTTTTGTTTAGCAATTTTCGTGCGCCAAATCGTTTTTGATATCTTCACTTGTTTTAAAAAAAGCGTTCATTATACATTAGGGTGGCTCAAAAATAATAAAAAATCTGTAAAATCTGCAAAATCTGTAAAATCTGTAGAATCTGTAGAATCTTTAAAATCTGTAAAATCTATAAAATCTGCATAATCTGTAAAATCTGTAAAATCGGCAAAATCTGTAAAATCTGCAAAATCTGCAAAATCTGCAAAATCTGCAAAATCTGTAAAATCTGTGAAATCTGCAAAATCTGTAAAATCTGTATAATCTGTAAAATCTGTAAAATCTGTAAAATCTGTAAAATCTGTAAAATCTGTAAAATCTGTAAAATCTGTAAAATCTGTAAAATCTGTAAAATCTGTAAAATCTGTAAAATCTGTAAAATCTGTAAAATCTGTAAAATCTTTAAAATCTGTGAAATGTGTAGAATCTATAGAAACTGTAGAATCTGTAGTATCTGTAGAATCTGTAACATCTGTAATATCTGTAAAATATGTAAAATTTGTAAAATATGTAAAATCTGTGAATCTGTAAAATCTGTGAATCTGAAAAATCTGAAATCTGTGAAATCTGTAAAATATGTAAAATCTGTAAAATCTGTAAAATCTGTCAAATCTGTAAAATTTGTAAAATCTGTAAAATCTGTAAAATCTGTGAAATCTGTAAAATCTGTAAAATCTGTAAAATCTGTAAAATCTGTAAAATCTGTAAAATCTGTAAAATCTGCAAAATCTGTAAAATCTGTAAAATCTGTAAAATCTGTAAAATCTGTAAAATCTGTAAAATCTGTAAAATCTGTAAAATCTGTAAAATCTGTAAAATCTGTAAAATCTGTAAAATCTGTAAAATCTGTAAAATCTGTAAAATCTGTAAAATCTGTAAAATCTGTAAAATCTGTAAAATCTGTAAAATCTGTAAAATCTGTAAAATCTGTAAAATCTGTAAAATCTGTAAAATCTGTAAAATCTGTAAAATCTGTAAAATCTGTAAAATCTGTAAAATCTGTAAAATCTGTAAAATCTGTAAAATCTGTAAAATCTGTAAAATCTGTAAAATCTGTAAAATCTGTAAAATCTGCAAAATCTGTAAAATCTGTAAAATCTGTAAAATCTGTAAAATCTGTAAAATCTGTGAAATCTGTAAAATCGGTAAAATGTGAAAAATATGAAAAAATCTGTAAAACCTGTAAAATCTGTAAAATTTGCAAAATCTGTGAAGTCTGAATAAACTGTAATATTTGTTAAATCTGTAATTTTTTTAAAATCTGAGAGATCTGAAAAATTTAAAAAGCTGTAAAATCTCTAAAATCGGTAAAATCTGTGGAATCGGAAAACCTGTAAAATCTGCAAAATTTGTAAAATCTACAATATCCTCGAAATCCACAAAATCTGTAAAATATGAAATCAGTTGAAATTGTAAAATCTGTAAAATTTAAAAAAATCCGCTAAATCTTTGAAATCTGTTAAATCTGTAAATTTTGCAAAATCTGTGCGATCTGTAAAATCTAAAGAAAACTGTAAAATCGATAAAATCTGTAATATTCGTAAAATCAGAAGAATCCGAAAAAATCTGTATAAGTTGTAAAATGTATAAAATCGGTGCAATCTAAAAATTCTTTAAAATCTGTAAAACTCACAAAATTTGTAAAATCTTTGCAAGCTGAAAAATTACACAATATCTGAAAAAATCGGTAATGACTGAAAAATCTGTAAAATCCACGAAATTTGAAAGATATGAAATATGCGTGAAATCCGAAAAATCTGTCAAATTTGCAATATCATTTTAAAATCTATAAAATTATTAAGTTCGGTAAAATTAGGGAATCTGCGAAATATGTAAATAGTACACAGGATCTTTTATTCATCGTTACGAACCTTTCGAGGGGTGACAGGGGATCATATTTGAGGAGAAAATTTCTTTACACCTGCAACCAAATCTCAACCGTCGCAGAGTTATTAAACTATTTCTGAAAATAATTTATTTGTCTTAAAATACCTCTAGCTGAAAAGGTATATTTTCTATTTTAAATCTCTTAGTTCCATTGAAAAGGTGAGAAAATTTAATTTTGAATGGTGTCCTCATATCTTGTTGTGCAAGTATCTCAAACATTAAATTAAATAATAGATTTTTTGCAGAATTTTTCGTAGGTCAGTTTTTTCGAAAAAAAATTATCAAAATATGCAAAAATGGAGTTTATTATTATGTTGGTCTATAAAAGGTTCGGAGAGACAGGGATAACTTCTCAACTAGCATAAAGAGAGATTATGTGGTCACTGATTACGATTCTGATAACAGAATTTGAAAATTCAAAATGGCGGCTACACAATGGCAGTAATTTGTTACGAAATTTTCGAATTTTGATACAATGAGCATAAAACTCGATTGACGAATGGTTTTAGGCTCACTGCCCAAGCAACCCAAAGTTAATATAAGGGAGTTTTATAAGCTTCTCGTTTTAAGTAAGCAGCTTTCAAGTACTATTAAAGCTTAAGCACAGTCTACTTTCTACTTCTGCCGCAGTCAGACGTACAATCGAGCCAAGTGAACAACAGGCCTCTCGATCTAGTGTGCATTGTCTCGAGAACAAAGGAAATATCGGATTATTCTTGTCATCATGAGTAAAGTTGACGAAAAAGCGCTACTCCGACCCAACGCTGCGGTCGTTGACTTTAAATTTTGTTTAAAACGACCGAGTTTTAGTGAAGTGGAATACCTTCTGAAGGTAAAAATGCAACTTAGGCTTGCGGAAGTCTTGTACCTTCAGTATCATCATCTTCGCAATGTAGTGTTAATATCATTCAACACGTTAGCACAAGCCGAGCGTTTCGTTTTGAAGAACAACTTAAAACACGTGGTTGAAAGTGACAACGTTGGAATTAAGATTCCCGTATACATTGAGAATGATTATATTGATGTAAGGTTATATGACCTATCACCTCGTACCCCTCCTGAGCCAATTGCAAAATGCATGTCGCAATACGGAGAAGTAGAATCCGTTACACCTGATACTTGGAGAAACTTCTTCCCGGGTACTCCTAACGGCGTTTTTGTAGTGAGGATGCGGGTTGAAAGGCCTATACCCTCCTACTTGGCAATAAAACTCAATACTCACGGAACTACAATTATGCAAACTACGCTATGCACCCATGAGGGGCAAACGCCTACGTGCAAGTATTGTAATCAGACAGCTCATCATGGACAACCTTGCGCGGAAGATGCAGAGGAAAATGCATCTCAATCGATTGCCAACTCATCTACGGCAAACCAACCTAAAACAGAGTTTTCAATACCAATGCCTGAACCACAAACGGTGGCCAATTTTGTGGCAGCTGTTCAGACCATAATGACAACCGCAAAAGAATCATCAAGCACCCCAAAAGCAACTGTAAGCAACATCGGCAACGAATGCAGTAACAATGACGACGGATTTACAATGGTCAACAATAAGTGCAAGAAGCAAGGGAGAACATCTGATCCCGAACACCAAGCCAGCTTCGACCGGGACGTGAAAAACAAGAGAGAATTGAATGACCCCCCTGACGCTGTTTGCCAGCAGACCTCGCGAAAAAAGGTCTCCGCTCGCAATAAAAAGTTGCGCGCACGAGATCCAACTAATTAATTCTTGTTGTTGTTTTCTTATTTTTATTTTTACATGTATTGTAAACGTATAAAAGATCCACGGCTCCGTTAAGCTACCGCTATGAGCCGTGTCAAATAAACGAATTAAATTAAAAAAAAGCTTAAGCAGCTTGAAAGTTCGCTAAGAACTTTTTTTTTGGGTTTTTTGGTTAACAACTGGATCTGCCATTTTGAATTTTACATTTTCGATGTCAGAATCAGAATCAGCGACCCCGAAAACCCCCTTGTAAGACGTTTTAGGCCAATATAAAAAATACATGAAATTTAGCCAAGCACAGTCGCCGTATTGGATCCGCCATTTTGAATTTTACATTTTCGACGTCAGAATCAGAATCAGCGAGTCCGAAAAGCTGTATAAAGCTAAATATAACAGTATTAACAATGAAAAAAAAATCGCGTCGCAAAAGGTCTACGGACTAAGCTAGTGCCGGATTGACGGTAACCCAAAAAAATGGAGACACAATTTGTGTTCCCGAGCAAACCCGTAGTCAATCGTGATGTCCCGCAAGAAAAGAAGCTCATTTCAAGCTGATATAAGAACTAATAAAATCGAAATATTTGGTTTGGCTTAGCAGGCCAATGCAAGATGCACTATGCTATATTTCTCCTCAGGGGAGAAACGTTAGTAAGTGTGCCAATAGCGTTATCATGTAATAATTGCTCTGGGTAGCCGGCTGCCGAGAATTTGGAAAATTTATCATTTGTCGTATTAATACGATTAACTAAATAAGCAACTTCCCATAGTCGGTAAATGAATTTGTTGAAATCAAAATTCTGGAAAATCTGAACAATCTGTAAAATCTGTAAAACTCGCAAAATCTTTAAATTTGTGAAATCTGTTATATCTGTAAAATATGAAAAATCTATTAAATCAATTTTTATGTGAAATCTTGAAAATCCATACGATTTGTAAAATATGTAAAATCAGTCAATTCAGTGAAAATAGTAATATTTTTAAAATCTGTGAAATATACAAAATTCGTAAAAACAGTAAAATATTTAAAAACTGTAAATCTGGTACAATATTTGAAAGTTTGCAATCAGTAAATATGTAAAATCTTGTATACGTATATTTTCAATTTCAATAGTGTTGTTAGTCCAACAGCAATAGGAAAAACGCATTTAAATCTTTTTCCGACGTATCGGTGGTTCTGTGTACCATCTTCAGGGAAATAGTGTGTTATTTATCTGTATGTTTTATGAAGCTGTTTGAATTGTTTTTAATTGTAAGCAAATGTCTATAAGTCTGAGTAACTATTGCGCTCATTTAGTGCCCACATGATGTACATATTATTATTTATTCATATTTTAACTAGACTTACAATGTCGTTGAAACTAAAAATTAACTGTAAAACCTGCAACTTTCTATTTACGGACACAAACCAGTCGGAATCGATTGTCAAAATCTCACATCCTTTAACGAAACCTAACCGACGCCAGCAGGTCTTGCTCCATCTCCACATGAGATCCGGTTCAAATTGGTTTCTTTCATTTGCATCCATCATTCAAGCGGACTTCCGCTTTTGTGCTGTCACATAAAAATTTATTCATCTTTACAGAGGCTGCTTCTTCACTCCATTGCGCCATTTGACACACAAAAACCAATTCTCCATCGTTCATCGAACAGCAAACGAACTTTCGACGCTAGTCCCCCATGTCCGGTCGCCAAGTGGTTGAGCAAACATGTGCACATTGGAGATTCCGAAACCTTGCTGTGACCGTCGACGCTTTACCCTTCCACCAAATCCGGTTCCTCTGGCCCCCCGGCCTCTACTACATATATCCAACAAGAGGCACTACTAATGAAACCGTCCGATAACGTCATTACTTTATGGTGACGATGGAAAAAAAACGCTGGATGCGGTTTCACTTTCTACCCGATAGCCGAAATTATCTTCGGCTCAGTCCTTCCTTTAGCTGCCCCCCTCCCATACCGCTGGCAGCAAAGCGCGAGTATAAATGGGTTACTGAACTTGAAAATATATCGAAACGAACTGATCGTACCGCGACGCGAGTGAAAGATCGCAAACGAAAGCGACAGTGGTGGCGGTGGCGATCGACGTCGTCATCAGGTGGCGCTGAAGAAGAGGTTACCAGCGCGGAAAATTTGAGTATCCAACCGAGCGCACGGCCCAGTGCTTGACCAGGATATGGAACCGAAAGTTGTGGACTTTTGCTGCGGTTCTTCGTTTCTCTCTGATTCATTTTATGTACATTCGTGCATATACATACGAGGGAGCAAAAACAACCGTGACAGTGTAAGAAGCGGATCGGCGTTAAATTAATTTTAGGCTTTCGATGGTACACACGCACAGCCTCGGTATGATGTGTGTCAAAGTCGCTCGAGCGATGGATAACGGATCCGCGGACGGATGCGTTGCAGGACCCCATTTTGTTTTATGTTTTAATATTTTATGATTATTATTAATACTCAATTTATTCGACATTTTAGGCTGAAGTTAAAAATGTTTTTGTCGAATTTATGTGAGCATTTAAAACTATTTGTTTCACTTTTGTAACCTTTACTGGAGAATTATTTTTAGTACCGATATTTTTCCATACGTTAGTATCACGGTCTCGCCAACAAAGGAGATTCCTAGCCGGTCATATGAACACTGAACAAACAAAGCAGAAATAATAATTTTATTTATTCAAACTATAATGTTATCACATCTGATCGGGGGTAGGACATCGTGAACAAAGATTGCTGTGTCAATAGTGAACTCAAATCCTATTTATTTAAATATGTTTACAAGTATGCCTATTTACTGGTGAGTCAGGACCGGAAGGGAAGGTAAGCAACTCCCCCAGGTAATTAAACCTTCAAATTCAGACCATAATATTTACAGAATTTTTTTTTTCTCTCGGAGCAAATCGAATCCATAAGAATTATACTTGTTATGTATTCGACCCGGACCTTGTTTCTATTTTCAATCTTACCAGGAGGAAAGCTTGCTATCAAATCCAATCACCGTTAATATTCATGTCTCGATCCCCAGCAATGTTTGTCTGGCAGGCAATGATAAATTACTGAAAGCTTTTCGAAATGTGATGACGGCGTATTGTGCAGTGCCGGCGAGACTGACGTTAATTCTTATATATGTGAATATTGTGCTATAGCCTAGTTTCATATGTTTCTGTTTGCAAGCAGTATTGAAACAATGAAAGTCTTACGGCTATCGGCAAATTTAGACTTACATAGAATTTAATCGAAAAGAAATACCACTGAGCACTACAAGCTTACATGATTTCGTATCGTAACACAGTATTAGAATATTTTAACGATATAGATGGTGTATGGACGGATTATATTTTCATCATGATGATGGTGATTCCCTTCTCTCTCGCTTTAATAAATAACTCCCTTTTGAAGCTAGCGAAATTCCACAAATCGACCCATGTAATCAAAGTCTTTAATTGAACCGTTTTGATAGTAGCAATCTGAACAACAATGAAACATCTACCCCATGGGCTTCGGTGCTTTTAGCTATTTACGTAAATAATCGCAACATCGCAACTCATTTGCTTTGTGGCCGGCCTCCTGCCGAGTGCGGTGCGAGACAACAACATTATTGTACCGCACGAACCGAAACAGTTACACAAACAAACATGTGCATGCATACAAATAATGGTTTCCGCGAAGCTCACTGAATTCCGGCAGCAAACAGCACTGCATTCCTGGTTTGATTGAGTCGGTTGAGTGGAAAATCGGTATTGTTACCCAGATTGACCATAACCTGATGATTTGTGGGCGGCAGAATAGAATTACAATTGAATGAATATCAATTGCTGAAAAAATTTTAATTCCTTTTGAACTGAACTACTTAAGTGGAATCGATTTCAACTTCACTGAGTCGTAGCGTTTCTATGGCATCACCATTGACAAGGAAATAGAATACTCCACCTATGGACCACAAAAATTCGAATGTTACCAAAAAAAGGTTTAAATTTCAGAACCAGTTTCCTCCCAGAAACTCAACCGGATGTGAGCAACTGTCCATAAAACCGTTGACGGTGCATCTTGAGCAAAAAGTAGCCTACAATCCCTCTTCGCATTTGTTTTATTTCATTTTATTTTACTGAATGAACGGGTCGGCAACGGTTCCGCTTGTACTTAACCTAGATGAAGAAAATAAAATTGGGCGTGAGAAGTTGTCACAAATTACTGTACTGCCGGTAGTGAACTCGTTTAAGACACCGTAGAAATGCACGAGCTATGTCATGTCGCCTTGTACCGGATCGCTTCGCCGCGCTATTCTTACCAAAAGGCCTCGTCAGTGCAACGGGTTTTACGCGGATTTAATTTTACCTATCACCGTGTTTGTTGTCCACTTGGATCCATTTGTATGCGCTTTGGGTTGAATTTCCTCGCCGAGCTGCTGTTCGGCCGGATGGTGGTCGTTTTCTGACGCATCGTTTGAAAATTTGTTCAATTTTACAATTATCCATAATTAGGTTATGAACAGTGGACATCTGAGTCCATTTTGGAGTAATATGATCATTATTTGGAAAAATAATTTCGTATTAACAATCCTGCCAGGGTCAGAAAATGGAAGAAAGGTGCACTAGAAGGCAACTTCTTTCATTCTCTATTTGGAATCTATCAAGTACATCGTCATAGGATCAAGGATGCTGATTTCAGGAACAAGGATCAAAGATACTGAATTCAGGATCCAGAACCAAGGATCCTTATTCCAGAATCAAGGAATCTTAACCACTCGGAGCACTATTGAACCGAGAAGCCCCTATAGTGTAACTGACGCATTCGAAGAATATGATCAAGCGTGATATCACAGATCGCGTTTTATTTGAAGGGTTTCAAAATGTGACATTTTGTAGAACAACATAATATTTGAAGGTTAGGAATATGTGATGAGTGTCCCCTAATAGCTTGAAATGTGCAGTTACAAGTATACTGACAGAATTGACACCAGTAATTTGACCTCCGTAGTTATATTGCGTTGTTTGAGGATGAAGAGTTTCTTGGCCAAGAGAAAGGAACAATGGTTTTGAACAAATTTGAAGTAAATTTACCATTCTAACTCCATGCTCAGGGCAAGAAAGAATTCTTCGTACTTAAGGTTATTTTCGTAACCAATGCGTAACCAATTATTGACAGATTGTCGAAAATTACTAGTTTGGAAGTATATTGTTGAGGTCTCACACTTTTTGATACATTCAATGCGGACAAAATACAAGGACAATACGTGATTGTCTATACTGATTCATCATTAGGATTCTCACTCCTAATCCCTTCCACTACCAAAATACACCACAAGCCCCTGTGTGAACGACGCAGTATAACCAAATTTCGTTGAAATACAGTATTACGCGTAATGTTAATTTGGTGTAAATTTGATGAAAATTCTTTGTTGAACACAACCAGAAAATTCAACCAATCAAACGTAAGAAAACTCAGCTCGCACATCGCAAGAATCCGATATTATTTCATCGTGAACATGGAAACGACTCGAGGAAATGCAGTTCCTGATGTCTCACTTAATGTCACAGAAATATACAAACAAGAAATAATTAAACATTGACCAGGAACATTGCTGATTTGGCAAGCAATCTGCAGTTGTAGCAAAGGTCAGATTCATATCACAACCGGGATTGTGATCCAGGAAACTCACCATAAAAAGTGTATACAAAAACGTCGACTGCCTTTTTTAGACAAGACTGTGGTTCTACGGTGTTTTAGTAAGATTTGGCATCGTGACGTTATGTGAAATCAGTTTTGGAGTTAAATAGTGCCATTAATATCTAGGCTGTGTCCAAAAACTGCAATATACCAAACTTACTTTAATTTCGAAGCAGCTGCTAAAAAAGCTAAAGAAGAAGTTAAAGATGCTACGGTGTAAAAGTTTATGTGAGTCTTAAGAAGAAGAAATTCTATATGCGTTTATAGAGAACAAATGTTCAAAACTTTTATATATCATAAACTAATTTTTTTTTAAATTTGAATTACGAATTAATTTCTATCGATGGTTTCTACGTAGTACAATAGTTTGGTGGACGGCTTTTACCTCCAAATCTAAGTGACATTCAGTATAATAGAAGCACATACGATATAAACTACATCCATGCCGCTCAAATCAATGTATTTACTTCGGGCTGAGCTAATTGAAATCGGAATGCATTATGATTGGGCTTACATAATACCACGACAATCTACGAAAATCAAGTAACGAGATGGCAATATAATTAATTAAAAATATATCTGTTGGTTGCTGCCCGGTGTTTCGGCCTTTGGTGTAGGACTCCTGGGTTGACCTTTTTAATTCGTTTTTTTGTAAGTTGTCGTTGTCAGACTTTGTGACAACTCAACAAGAAACGAAAACCATATTTCCCTTGAAAAAGGTCAATACTAAGGGCCGAAATGTTAGGCATTCGTTTTGCTGTTTGTTGTCTGAGACAACCGTTCGAATTCCTCAATATTAAACCACCCCAGCTGGCCTTGAACATAAGCTTTATTTTTTAAATTATGGGTTTTACAATAGTATTATTCTTGACATATCGACCGTGAGCAGTACCACGTTCCTGATGTGATGAAACTGAATACAATTCATTTCCAACTTGCAAAAGACATTTATTCTTATACTAAAGTTTTGGATGTAACCATGTAGCTCAGGAATGTTCTACTTGTGATCGGAATAGTACACCAAGAATGCTCATCAAAACCTCCTTCAAAATAAATAATCCTTTTTTAAGTTTTCGTAGCGTCAGCAGTGCCGACGGCTAGCATGATTTTATGGCTATCCTCATCGCGGGATTCCCAAAACGCCGGTGCACTCAAAACCCTGGGGCCCCTGCCCCACCGTACCCATGCGTGAAAACGGTACTGATCAAGGGTTAAGCATTCTGGGGTCATGATCGAGGGTCAAATACCTCGCTTCCAGGATAAATGGGCAAGGGTTCATCAAGAATTAAAGAGCTTTGAGTTTCAGCTTCAAGAATATATGAACTTGATGATGAAGAATATTTGAACTCCAAGTTCTTGAATAATCAAGGATCCTTCCAAGATCAAGGATCCTTCCCGGACCATGGATCCTTCCTTTTGCCGATAGTAGCAGAATGAGAGAGTGCGAACGGATCTTGGTTTGACTACACTACCGTTAAAATGAATTGTCGATCGGAGATCAGTCCAGATCTGATGATCAGTTTAATCTGACTAGTATAGATGATCACGGGTCGATAGATGCTGTAAATTTGCCTATGTATTTATGAATATAATTTCAAGATCCGTTATTGCTAACATGACTGTGCTTCAGGTTATCAATACCTTGTATTTCCGTTCAATGGTCTTTATTGTCGCTTGTATTGTACTGTATTTTACAATTAATCCGATACGAGGAATAGGAAATATTTTCCTTGATTTAGAATATTTCGCGCTTTCATAATTATTTGTCTATATTACATATTATCAATCAGCAATTTTCATCCGAATAAGTACGTCTTAGAGAAGAAATAACGAAATCTGTCTAAATACTGTCGCAATAAATAGTGATCCAGTCAATTATACAGACCTCCAAGGCCGGCTGCTTGGAACTCAAAGTGCCTTTGATTAGAAAACATGGGATGCTCTCGGTAGCCGGCTACCCAGAGTTTAATAAACCCTTAAAAACTAAACAAGGTCTTTCCCTTTCCGGGTGATCGTACACTCTAAGACTAACTAAACAACTACATGATCGTTTGCTTTGAGTGAATCCTAGACCTTATAGCCTCCTTAACCTCCAACTCCGTAACAGCTGTGAATGAATCTGAGTCGTAAACCCTCCGTTAAGTAGGTGAAGAATCAACACTTCCCGTCTATCTTATCCATTATCGTTTCCCGTGAAAAATGAAGATGGGACGGTCGGCAATGGTGGCTGTCATGCTGTTGAGGGTTTTTATATGGGTCAGATTGGTATGAATTCCTACATACCATTACCTAAGTAACTCTTATAAGATAATCAACAGGTAAACATAATGAAGTCAGTGTGAAATTCGTCAAAATCATCGTCACAACGAAACGCAAAGTTCAGATATTTTTATCGCTTGTCCTTAGAAAATCGCTTGATCCTGATTATTTGGAGCACCGCTGCAAACTTGGGCAGTAAGCTATGACCTTTTGTGTGAATTCTGAAATTTTTCGATCGACTATATCTTAAGTTTCTGATTTGTTTAGCCTATCTGTTTCTTCGATGAAGTTGTTCAGAGGATCTACTAGATTGTATGCTGAATAGTTGGAGATTCTGTATCGATTTTGTTGGCTATTTTCGGCAAATTTGAGACTAAGAGAAACGAAAGCAATGAAATTGAAAGACGGATAGGTATTCTAGAGCGAATCAGTTATAAACTTAGAACGGAAAACTAGAACTAGGCAGGCTCATATGGGCATGATCGAAAGGAAATGTGAAGAATTCTTTGCCTTATGCAGAGTAGGAGTTGGGCGTTGCACCCAAGTCTACCGCATGGTCTATGGTAGAACATAACTCATCATCATGTTTCACCGCCGGCGTCGGCGGTGAAACATGATGATGAGTTATGTTCTACCATAGACCATGCGGTAGACTTGGGTGCAACGCCCAACTCCTACTCTGCATAAGGCAAAGAATTCTTCACATTTCCTTTCGATCATGCCCATATGAGCCTGCCTAGTTCTAGTTTTCCGTTCTAAGTTTATAACTGATTCGCTCTAGAATACCTATCCGTCTTTCAATTTCATTGCTTTCGTTTCTCTTAGTCTCAAATTTGCCGAAAATAGCCAACAAAATCGATACAGTAGAACCTTGCGGTAATTAAAACATAGTAACATAGTTGGAGATTCTGTTACTAGGTGGAGTTAGTGAGCGTGCCATTTTTTGACTTACAGATTTGCCTCGATTTTTTAAACGGTTCAGGTCATGAGACCGAAAACTACGAGGTGGAACGTCGAATAGTTAGAGATTCCGTTCTTAGGCGGTACCAGTGAGTAGACCATTTAGTCAAGTAACGCTATGTTGCTAAAGTTAATGGAACACATGGAACGAGAGTAAAATGATGAGGGTTTTATTATCATCTGTCACATCGCATCGAAAAGTAGATTAAAATTTCATAAACTCAACCAGTATTCTGCTTAAATGTTATTTCGGTGTCCAATCAATTGGTCGACTGCTACATGACAGAAAGGACCAATTGGCCGAATGTGTCATTTGGCCGAATATGGCATTGGCCAAATGTGTCATTTGACCGAATGTGTCATTTAGCGAATGTATCGTTTGGCCTAATGTGTCATTTGGCCGAATGACATTTGGCCGAATGTCATTTAGGCGAATGCCATTTGGTCGAATGGTGGCATTAGAAGATTAACAAATATATCTCCCGTTGAACGTATCCAATCACGTTCCCTATTTTACCGAAAGTATCCAATTACATTCCCTATTTTTCCTATTCATTAAAAAAATTCAACGATCTTTCATTTGTGTTAACATGAAGAAAATAACAAATTATTTTTTAGAATATCCCATAAGCGACATTCGAATTGTTTCCTATTATTCAATGTATGCCGAAATAATTAGTTGAGGGCTTAAGTCACGCCTGTATATGTATATGTATGTATAGGATACGTAGGGATCTGATATGAGTTTGTGATCAGCGTTGCTTAATTATGTGTGACTTGCTAACAAAGCCAGGTAAGAAGGTAAATGTTTCTTCATCTGGATTCTCACAACATGAACTGTTGGAAATACATGGGAAAAAGTTTCTTCAACTAATGGATGGACCAATGGAACTAATGGATTTCGACGTACCTTGATTTCATCAACATAGATATACACGGGAATCTTGGCGCAAACATTGTTGTATTCGATGTTGTGTTACATGAAATTCTTTACAACGACGCTTCCAGCCTCCGTTAAACTAATCTAAACGTTGGCAGTACCAACGATGTTGCCACTCCCGTGAGGATTATCGCCGTTATCACTTTTAGAAACTGTCCCACCAAGCGCACATTTGGCCTAATTCAAAAATGTTTAAAGTTAGTTGCAATGGCAATTCTCGTACTAGAGGCACGTTTCATTTCTGTGGTTTTCAGATTTCACTGCTCAGTTGGAAGAACGATACTGTACTGTTTGTGCCGTGGATAAATAACAAAGCAGTAGAAATTGATTGCTTGGTTTATTGATAGCTATCACAGAGTCTTTTTTTGCTTCTGCTCTGGGCCAGGTAAACTGAGGCATATGAAAGCTTACCAATAATTTTTTAACATTTTCTAGGTTACTAAGAACCAAAAGGAAGATACTTAGTCACATAGGATATCAATCGAGAAAATTTCTCACTTTACCGAACGGGTTTCGTACACTTGTGCAACCATTTAGGTCAGCGCTGTAACAATGCATTGAACATCTGAAGTCCCCCAACGTTTATTTTTTTATAAAACTAAATCCACTGCCAAACTCGTTATAGTTTGGCAGTGAATTTAGTTTTATAAAAAGTGGTGAGGATACCTCATTCATAATAATCGTTAGATCCGCAGTAATGACACTGACCTACGCGGTTAATCTGTGATAGAAAAGAGGCCTTCAAAAATCCCATTACTCACCCGCTTGAATCTATATGACTGACGATCGGTAGAGACAGCTCCGTTTCATTATTCACACTCGCTATTCAAAAGTACAATCCGAATAAGGCTGTGTCTGTACCCCGCTTGTCGACAGACAGGGGATGGAACATACGAAAAAGTTACCTCATCTCGACGATCTCTTTTTACTTATTAGCCTGTGTGGGGGTAATCAAATGAAAAAACATTTCTCCGTGCCTACTGTAATTCACAATACCCGCGGTACGATGGTGTCAGCAGCGACACCTTCTTCGTTTGCTCTCATTTTCCTAGGAAGTAAGCGAGGGGGCGTAATGCGTAGAGAATGCTAATTAGGATTGTAATTTTGTCGCTTCCACATCTTCTATCCCACTCAGCGCGCACGGTTTAGAACCTCGATGGCAACGAAACGTCAGGTCACAGATGAGCCGAAGAATGCTGTAACCGATTTGCCGGTCGTTTGTATTCCGGATGGGTGCCTCTAGGCGGCATCAACCAGCAGTAGAGTTAGGATTTACTTTTCGTTGTTGGTCGGAACAAAGACAATAAAGCAGGGTGCGCTTGTATTATGTTACGAAGTACGTGTTAACGATTGAAGTTTAGTCTGGAGCTGGGAATTGAAATTAACGATATTTATTAATAAATTGGAATTTATTCCAAAATACAAGATGCATTTAAGGCATTTCTAGGCAATTTCGATCCTTTAGCAAAGATGCGGGGGGGGGGGCATCAGTGAACTGTGGACCCGCAATAGTGGAATTTCTTGCAATAGTTGCAGTTTATACTAGGGTTTCTTACAATTACTGAAGGCAAAGCCTTTGCAGTTTCCCAGTTACGTCAAAACTACATTAGTTGTAATACCGATTTTTAGTTAGAATAATTTCCAATAGATCAATATGTAAAATCGAATTTGTCATCATCTTAAATTCAAAGTAACATTTCAGCATTGACACTTTTTTCATCGGGCAATCAAATATATTTTTTTCTTATTCATTCTATACAACCAGAAAGCACTTTTAAGTTGAGATTTACTCAACTGACGTGTAAACCACATAATTTCGAGAACATCGTGTTGAACGAACATCTAGTGTAAACAACTTTTTTCATTATCGAAATATAAATTTTTAATGAAATAATCAAAGGCTATATCACAATGAACAATACTAGAGAATCAGAAGTGTATAGCACATTATACTCAAAATTGGATGTAACTTGATAACAGTGTAACGGTATGTGGTGGTTGGTTTTCACAACTAGATGGACCCACTGAAGCACTGCACGAATAAAGCTAAAAGCTTTCGATCATATATGATACGAGCAGTTTTTATCGTGTTGGCGCCTTTGTCTTCGCGTAGAAAGAAAATCTGAGGAAGAACAATTGTTAAGGTTGTCCACTTGTGACGTTAACCGTCTGTTTCATTGTTCAAATAACATTCTCATAGATTTATAGCTAAAGGCAATAAATAAATGTTGCTAGTAGATTGTGAATGATACTAACTAATAATCAATTTGTGTATGAACCATTAAGCAGCGACAAATTTCCATTAGACTAATTAGGGAGTATTGAACCTTAAATACTTGTTTTTGCAAGTAAACTAGTATTACTAGGACTAATAATTCAGGTACCTATAGTATATGATCATGTACTAATGTCGTTTTTCATTGAAAAACCCCGGGGCAGTGGATTGCACTGGTTTTGCACTTTCTAGCAGAAGTGGGAATGAAACACGTCTAGTGGCCTGCTCTTCTGCTAGAAAATGCAACGCCAGTGCAATCAATGAAAAACGACAAAAGGTCGGTGTTAAGTCAGACCGGACTAAGTGACAAAATATTGATTTCGAGAAAAACGAGTTTAAAGTTAGGATCGCAGCATCCCTTACAGTATAATTAGAAATTTATTTTATCCATTTTTCTTGTATATTATTACATATTTCAAATCTGGCAAAAGTCGAATGTAGCTGACGAAATTTTTTATCCAGTGCTATCATTTTCTCATTTTTTAATGTTTTGCGACTTAGTCCGGTCTGACTTAACACCGACCAAAAGAAGTCTGCGACGAGTAAACTTCTGTTGCTTTTATTTTTTTGTAACTTCTGCATGTTGACTTCCAAACATGACTTATATCGTAGACACATTAGCTACGAATGAATTTTTTACGCTAGGAAATCCTCAACAGCCGGTCGAGCACCATATAAAGAAATTTAATCGTTCACAACCACAGTAGATACATAAAAACTAGAACAGAATGATCTGAAGCGTCTGTGGTGCAGGTAAACAAGTATATCTAACTATTAAAACCTTTTGACTGATAGAACAAAAAGAGCAAACGAAAATCCTGTTCTAGCCTTTGGTATCTATTTCAACCCCAACCAGTTGGCTGCACAGAGATCAAATTCAATTAATCTGCAAATACAAACGTCAACGAAAGGCATGCACCACGCTATACCCATTCGACAGATATGTATGCCAGTTTCGTACCATTTATGGCAATCCGGCTCGACGACCGTCGACGACGTCGTGAAAGCAGTGTCGTTTTTACATTTCTTATAAAAGAAATGTATAGAATTCGCTCAAACTTTCAAGATTTTTTCCGAGGCCCGGAGGGCCGAGTCTTATATACCAATCGACTCAGCTCGACGATTTGGGACAATGTCTGTGTGTGTGTGTGTGTCTGTGTGTGTGTGTATGTAACGGACAAATTCTCATTCGTGTTTCTCAGCAATGGCTGAACCGATCTTATCCAAACCAATTTTAAATGAAAGAACTAAAAAACAGTATGAACGCTATTAATTTGTTTTTGATTCTGATGTTTAGTTTTTAAGATATGAATGTTTGAATGCGTAAAAATGGCGTTTTTCGCAGTTTTTTTAAATTATCTGCCGAAATTGACAACATAGATTAACAATTTATATGTTTTTAGACAGCTTTAACGAATACCTTTCGAACAAGCTATAGATGGTTGAAATCGGACTATTATCAAAAGAGATATTTAACATTAAATGCGGACGATAGATTTTTATCATTTCCTATTGCCAGAAATATGACCAAAAACATGTAATCTATTATTAACGCCAAAACGGCTTATTTTAGGTCAATAGTATCTTCGGAGAATTTAATGGAGGTAATATGCCCTTTCTTTTGGTATTGTGCTTTTGCTGATTAATCCCCCTATGAGTGAGATATTTTCACAAATTTTCTTGGAAGTGATTATATCGAAATGATGCCTTCAGCAAATTTGTAGCACTTACTTTTGCGAATAACTTTACTGAAGACTTCAAATATCTATTTTGAATACTTTAAAAGTTATGGCTTGTTGTTTGTGGATTACTCTTTGTCGCCTATTTATTGTTCAGTATAGTAATAATCCATTGAATTAAGCCAAACATTATTTCGATAAAACGAATTTTGTATTTATTTTACTATCTACAACCGCTAGAAATAATCACCGAACACTTCCAAGTTGTCTGGAAGGAACTTGATAACTTATCAGTACTAAAATGTTCATTTGTGCGAACCTTCTGACTGCAATATTTCTAACTTATAACTATCGGATCGATCTGAAACATATCGGGAAATGAAAAGCGAAATAAATAACTCCAAGCAACGGCGTAGCCAAGAGAAGGTTTTGGGGTACACCATACAACCCTCCCCCCCCCACCACACCCAAAAAAAAATATTGGATTGAAGTTGAAAATTTATTGATGCAGACTGATTTAATTCAATATTACAATAACAATTATCTGATCCGTAGATTGATAACCTGTTGTTGTAAACGTCATGAAGACTTTTGATAAATTGTCGGAATGGGGTCCTGATATGTAACTGATCTATTGGTCTTGATTTCACAGTTGTCTAATAGCATCAATGTCAAATTCCTGCCTGAAAACATTCCAATAGAAAATTCCAGAGTTCTGTAATCAATCATAATCCTCACATTTATTTTCAAATTTTCAGATTTTTTCCTACACAATATTACGAAAGCTTATTAAACAATTTTTCCTAATAAGTTTGTGAAAATTATAAACTATTTGAAATTTTTTAATAGTTTTATTTTTTATTTAACCGTGATTTTTTAATAAATAGTGACCATCGCTTCACAACGTCTATTTTTCATGGCTTGCGGTGAGCTGAACTGAAAATTATGGAATAGAAATTAATTTTTAGCATTCTTTACAGACCCACTGGTGCCCTAAGACGATTTCGCTAGATTTTCAGAGCACTGTGCACCCAGTGCAGTAACGCAAGTGACGGAGGTTATCGAAAAGTTTCGTGAAAATGAAAATTCCAGTAATGATGATGATTTTCCCAAACGGTTCGTTTTCGTGAGGTTTTTATTTGTTCTTTGGCATTAGGATTAGCGATAATAAAAAGTCGATGTCGAAGTAAAATTTGAAACTATGTAAACAAATGTTCTTTCTTCTGAAAAGATAAGATTCTTCGTGTGGGAGATATTTTGCACTTCAGAGATAGCGTGATATCAGGAGCTGCGATTTCATTTCAACGCTTTTTTGTGAATAGGGCGATACTTACAAATGTAAACATAGGGCTTTTTTCATACATGCGAATGAGGGTTTTGAAACGCAACAAATTAACCTAAAAATTTTGATTCTACGATATTGCTTTCTTAAACTGCAGCAAAAAATACAACGGGCGAAACTGTATTTTTGTTTGTTTATTTAAAGTTTCGCCCTCCACGCTCCATGCAAACAAACAGGGCGATACTTTTTTTTGCTAGCAGTTTAGAGGCGAAACTGTTATTTTCGTATTTTTTTAGGATTATTAAGCTGATACCAGCTGTAAATAGTAACAATGATCGCTATTAAAAAAACACGGACAAAATCGGTGGTGTAGAACGGTAGTTATTGTAAAAAAACGTAAGGGAGATACTTCAATGCTGAAAGTTGGGACCGAAAAAGTAAACAATCACCAAAAGGGCGATACTATTATTTTGTCAATTTCAGTAGCAAAAACAAATTTTAATTTAATAATTTCAAATACTTTATGAAGTTTTGGGTTTCGATCACTGAATCATGCAATCTAGGATGTAAAAAACACAATAGTTCTTAAATAGGAAATAAAACCAAGTCTGGAAATATTCACCGTTGATTTTCTTTGAATGGTATCACTGCTAGTATCGCCCTTTTCAAGAAAACGCGTTGATTTCTTAGTTCTCAGTCGCGTTGGAAATTTGAGTAAAATATAAACTTCAAATCGATTCAAAAAAAATTGTTTTTTTTTGTTTCAGTACAATATATAACCCCTTTAGGAAAATTCAGTTTTCCCACCACAATATAGATACTTTATTAACAGAGCATTAACAATAATTCGTTGGTATGTCTATTTTATTGGCCATTTTTTCGCTTTCCCATTGATTTGGTTTGAGATTTCTAGCACTAATGTTGTCCTATGCTGATTTGAGCGATTCTCTGAGTCCTGCCACTATCCCATGTAGTATGTGTTATCAAAAACATCGCGAAGCATCAAGTTCTAAATGCTCTCAAACGATATAATATCCGAAGAGTGATAAGAGTTATAAGAAATGTCTCATCACACTGTTAGGTGGATTAAACACGTTTTTTATTTCGTTTCGTTGTTCTCGTCCCAGACCATAACATACCGAACCGAGATCAACTGGTCGTAGAAGAGTTTCGATGCCTGCAACCTTCAGGTACTGGAACTGACAGAGTCCGAGTTTCATCGTAAATCCATTTTTGGTCCGTTAAGGGTCCTTCCAAATTTGGCGCAGTGGTTTCGAGGGAACAACATTCGATACGCCATGCGGGGTCGTATGAATATTAAAGCTGTCGGCGCTGTTGGAGGGGGATAATCCGATTTGTTTGCTGAGGGAGAAGCAATTTGAGTATTTCGATAACTTTCGACTTTTCGATTTTGCAGGCCTCCTGTCATATAGGGGCTGGTGGCTACTAGAGAGGCTGACAACAGTATTATCTTACTCCGGACAAACCCAGTCTCAGTCGGTGGAAGCTAAAAATCGATCCAGGTTCATGCTATCATGTCGTAAAAACCAGTAAAATAGAACTCTCCAATTCATTTTCTGCACCTTTAGACGTTCCAGTAGTTTATATTAATGTCTTATTATTTTTCTTATCTATGTCCGCATACACAGTAAGGTTTTCAATTTAGTTAATACTTATTTTGGGCCGCTTAAAATTATTTCCGATTCTCCGGTAGTATACTACTCTAAATAAAATATTTCGCGATTATTTATTGCTTTTCAATTTGCTAGTTTGTCTTCTGTAAAAATCATATCGTTTCTAGATATTTTATCGTTATTCGCCGTTACGTAATTCTTAAAACGTAATGTTAGCCAGTTAATCTCCTGGTAGCCGGGTAGAATTATCACTAGCCCACACCTTCCTTCTGTTCCGATCTGTTTTTCGTTAATTCCCAAGTATAGATTAAATTGAATTAAAATACATTAAATTAAACTTAGATAACCAATAAAACCTAACATTGCTCCTTTGATCCATCTTTATAACATGAGCTACAATTCAACGACTAAAAAACAAAAAAAATCTACCGGCATAAAGCGGAAACCATCGGGTTCATCCCGTGGTAGATCTGCGGGAGAGAATCGTACGAAACTTGTTCTAGTCGGCCCCATTAAATAGCGTGATGTAGAATCCACACTTGAACAGCGTACCCCGGAACACTCATAATCAGGGAATAGCAAAGTGCCATAGAAGTCTGTGGTATTCTATTTAAAACAGCCCAGCACTCTCAAATTACGAACAGAATCGACTCCTTCAATAGCTAGTCCTTATAGAATGTATTCATAGCTACTTGGAGATAGCAATAGTCCGATATATACCATTTTGCATTAATAATCATTTTGTTTCACCCCCTCCAACATGCACTAATTTTGAAGATTAGAGACGTCTGCATGGAACACGGCAGAGTCACGTACCGTAACTTTGGAATGGAATATTTTTTGATCATCAGCACACATTATTTTTCCGAAAATCACACAGCTACATAGGTTATTAATCAACGAGATGAAAATAAAAGGATCTAAGTGACAACCTTGCGGGATTCACTAAATATTTTAGATATTCTTCACTGCTGTTTCCGAATGTACGATGTCCGATATCGTTTTGTAAACGGGCAACATCGAACTCGAAACCGGTCGACAAAAAGGTAATTTTCATAGTTATAAAGAACAATAAGTGTTGTGCCCTGTCTCATGTTGCGTTTTGTGAGTGACAAAATTTCTGCACAGCCTTTTATGAACATAAGTACAGGTAAGATACCTTCAGAACTTTGAGAATGTCACAAAATCTCAAAATGCTTTGAGATGATCGCGAGGACAATTTTACATACAGTTCAAATCTCCACGAAATGCTAAATTTTCTAGCGGTTCCATACTGCAAACTCAATTTGTTGAACAGTTCGATGAATGGATTCGCATTAAAAGATAGAAAGAAGAAATGTAGGTGCAGTTTGCTTGAGTTAAAGCTAAGATTTTGTAGTACTGTTTTGAGCTAAATTTGACCTACTACGATAGGCTTCTCACCTGACTTTTGATATACAAGGACATTTTGAATTTAGTGGAACGTTTCAGCTGAGTCTTGGACACTGTGACGCACTTATAGGTTCATATATTGTGACGCATAAAAACTGCGTCATAATGTCCTATGGCGTACCCCTTGTGCGTTACAATGTCATAATATCCGAAACTAATAGTGTAGCATATTATCCCGAACTTTATGACGCAATACCTCTGCGTCATAATATCCCAATATCAGTGTGTTTAATAATGTCTCGGACGTTATGATGCAGCACCTATTTCAGACGCTGTGACACAACAATAGTTTCGGATCTTTTGACGCATTATTGGTTTCAGATGTTATGATCACCCTTCGGACGTTATGACCTCGGACGTTATGACACGCTGCCGAGTCTTCTAAGTCGTAATTCAAGCATATAATGGAAATTTTTTGGAAGGTCCCAACCCACTCACAGTTTGGACACTACTTGTTTTGTAACAGCGCCTCTAGTGGTCCGATTTGGAATGTTTTGAAAGATGATACCTGAAAATCCAAAGAATATCCGAGAGTTCACCCGAACGCTGTCGGAATCATTTTGGATTCTTTTAAGAAACAAAAAAAAATTGTTTACTGTATATTTATTATTTATTATTTATTATTTATTATTTATTATTTATTATTTATTATTTATTATTTATTATTTATTATTTATTATTTATTATTTATTATTTATTATTTATTATTTATTATTTATTATTTATTATTTATTATTTATTATTTATTATTTATTATTTATTATTTATTATTTATTATTTATTATTTATTATTTATTATTTATTAATTATTATTTATTATTTATTTTTTATTATTTATTATGTAATATTTATTGTTTATTTTTTGTTAGCAAATTTTATTCTCAGGAAAATACATCAACTGCCCTTGCACAATTTGCTTAGTTCGAGTTGACATTTTTCAGGCAGAAGAGTATTTCAGATACAATATATCATTTCCTGGAGTTTGAGTAAAAATATAATAGTAATTTACCTCCACCAAATACCGCGTGCTTTTTATCGTTTGTTAAATTTAAATATGTTATATGTGTTTTTAGCAGAACATTGTCTACAATTCATTTTCTTGAAATAATTTCGGATGACCATCCACCGTGACTATATTTTAAAAATCTCTTTCAGTCGATCTAATTTTGGTCAATTTTAGCATTTTTTTCAAGAAAATCTGGTAAAATTTAGTAAACAATACATTCAATGTTGGCCTGTAGCCCATCAGTTACTTGTTGTTTGTCGGTGTAGACAAGAAAATTAACGTACCAGCATGACAAATTCCAAGGACGTCAACTCGCCTATCGAACATTGTCCTCAACAAATCGATGATGCAATAGTCACATGAATTGTTGCACTAACTTATTTAGACAAAAGGCTTTCCAAATATTGCAAATTTAAACAAATTAAAAGAAAAATTAGGTAGATATGTCAAATCAGTCATCAAAATAATCCCTATTGAAAAAATATATAAAAAACCTCCCTTTACAACCCATAACTCACAGCAGTCCTAACATAGATATGCTACCCATGAATCGACCAAAATCAATTGCCAAACCAAAACACGGAATAACGTGAAAAACCGGCAGCTTTCCTCGCCGTGCCACACCATAATCACGCGCAGTCGCACATCCTTTCAAGCTCAGTGGATTTTCCGACCAAACAACCGGCTCACGATCTCGCACGGCTCCCATTGCTGCGATCCGATGCTGATGGCTCAGCCGCAGTCAGTCTCGATATTCGTCCCGATCGGTAAACACGTGTAAAGACGCGACGACAGCCTGGGCAAAATAAACGGCGTAAATCGGAAAAAAGGCGAACGTGCTTAAGTCCATAGCTGCTACCACTACAAACGGGCAGCAACCAGTGGAAAATCGTGCAAGTAGTGCCATGTATTGGTGAAAAGTTTCGCACGGGAACCGACCTGAAGGTGAAAATTCACTGCGGAATACCTCCGGGGTTGATCACCACAAGTCGAACCCGGATCGGATCGGTGGTGACGTTTTTCAAGGATAACATACGTGGACTGACGAATAGTTTTGCGAGGATGTACAGGACCATCACGATTCGTGCCAGTTTCATATCCTGGGCTAGAATGTGATTGTGCTATTGAGAAGCATCGTTCTGCAAACTATAATCGAAAACTATCAAAGTGCAAATATGATTCACTTTATCGGATTTGGCACGGTGTCCACATTGCGATTCCTTGAATATTGGCGATGAGATGAAGATCGTAGAAATCGTGAAACAGTGCTGAAATGAATATGGTGCGATTGCGTAGCGAGGAAAACAAGTGCTTCTAACAGCTTCTGTGACTATCTCGGGAGTACATGTGTGAGTGTGGCGGACAAGAGCAGTGAAAAATCAAGCCGTGAAAAGCGTGAGCATTTTCTCGATTACTACAGTCAGGAATTTGTGCGGCACGGTCGCAAGGCGGTTGATCAACCAAGCCTGCTGAAGCGTTTTTGCAGAGTTTCCAATAATCGCACTGTCCGAGTCCTGGCTGTAGCGCATTACCATCGCATAAACGAATGATCCATGCTTTTCTGCTGGCATCGCGTCATTCATAGCGAGTGCTGTTAAGCACCTTTTGAATGCTAGTCGTTGACATTGACACATTTTCGAAGCCGTGTTCCGTATTGTCGGAAGCAACCATATGGCGAATTATAGCGGGCTGGTGAATCTTCTGCGTTTCGGAATAACTTTACGTTCCAGTAGGAGAGGGTTAGGATGGACGCGTATGGGTTTGGGAATGTCGAAAATTTGACCTACTTTCATGATTGTTTACTTATGCTGATTCCGTTTTTGGGTTGGAATCACCCTAGGTTTGCTCATAGAAAATCCATTTACAATTCCCTATGCTATATTTCTCCTACGCAAGTTTGGTCACCCCTACAATATTCAGGAAAGTTTAACTACAACTACTTTCAAGTATCGAACTGAATATGTTCTTCCGAGAATGCGTACGAGCTACATAGAGTGGCTAAAAACTGCAGGGAAGGTGATTGTACAAATTTTGTTCTCGCAGAAAAAAAGGAATTTAATTATGACCTTGAGGAATGAAGATTTCTGAATAGTTCTAAAAGCTTAGAATATTCTATCGAATGCTGTGAAGTTCTACAAACTTTAAAAGATTTTTATGAGACGCGGAGTACTCTTTTCAGAATCATATTAGAGTCGAGCGAAATCACTACGAATGTCAAACTTCAATGAAACGCAGTGTTACTTTACGAACTGAGCATAGTGCTTCGAACTTTATAATTACGAATATCAGAAAAGTTCTGACGAATTTCAAGGAAGACTGCAAACTTGTCGGTCTTCAGAGAAGTTTTAAGAGAGGGAAAGAACGATTCTTATTTTTTTAATTAAAATAATTCTCAGACGATCTTTCAAAAGCTATACAGTAAACCAAAATTGTCCATCTTGTTTCGGGCAAAGCCATCAATATGGAGCATCAACAGGACAGATATTTTGAACAGGATTTATTGGGGAATTCAATACGCCTACAATAGAAAAATTCGAATACATTTTTTTGAATATTTTTTCGTTCACAAAAAAAATAAATATTTCCGATACTTTGCAAAAAAACACGCAAAATCTGATATCCAAAAGACAGTTTGACTGTAAAATCAGTTGACTCTCGGTGTTTGAAGGCAACGGATGAAGCATAAATTCAGTAGACTTCATGCCAAGCCCAGTATACTAAGGAAACAATTTTTGGGAATTGTAACTTGCTTGGTGGATTGTTGTTTACAGTGCATAATATAGGAATTGAATTACCAGTCCAAATGCCGTAACGACATTCGTTTTGCACAAGCGAGATGCTTTTACGATCTACAGGTGTTAAAAGTTTTTACACAATCTGCTTGCCATTTGCCATCGGATTTACCACTTGGTATCGTTACCATCCAGCAATACATCGAGAAAACATAGGTGACCGTATTTTGCTGTACTATCGCCTGACACGTCGTTTAAGGGGTTACACTACCCATGATCGCATAGTTGTCCCGTTTTCTATGGGATTTCCTATCTTTATGGGACTGATATGCGATCATGGGCAGTACACCACTGTAGAACGCGAAAAAATAGGCATATTTCAAGAATTACTCTAGATGCAACAAAGTGGTGAATCGAGATCTTGTCAAATGGAATGTATAATACTAGTTGTGAAGCACAATTTTTTTTAAGTAATTCTGGCACAAGATGGCGGCAGCCTTCTCCCGTAGACGCGTCTTTTTGGAAAGGGTCCACGACCGGAAACCTATCTCCCGTAAATTTTTAACCTCGAGTTCAAAACTAAGATTTTTACAGATTTCCTATAACAATAGCAAGCGACGTACGTAGGATTTTTCCGATAATTTGATTTTTTGCGAAATGGAGTTGTTTTTAGTAAAAAATACTGAAAAAGTCATAAAAATCGACCCGAATTCGTTGATTAAAAAAAAATTACCCAATAAAAAATAAAATCCTACGTACGTCGCTGGAGAAATCGATTTTGAATACACTATAAAAATTTCAAATCGATCAAAAATCATTTGTTCGAGCTACGTTTCCGGACAACTCAAAAATGTGGTTTTGAGAAAACGCGGTTAAAGTTTTCAGTGTACTTTGGATATACATTAGAAGCGTTGCGGTAGAAGTGAAAATTTTAACATTTAGCAAATATCGTCGCCTGTGGTTTTTTGGTATATCAATTTTCAAGACCCTAAAGTACATTTTAAAGCAAAAAAATCGATTTTTTTAAATTCTACAGTGGTGCAATCCCTTACTTTTTTACATCTCCCGTAATTGGTATTGGTATCTTCAATGTTTCACTTTGCGTAGGGCTCTAGAACCGTGCATAAATGAACTAGCCTGAAAAAGGCCTACTCTAAAGAGCTGACACAGAAATTCAGTCACGACTTATATCACGAAAGTGCGCCCAGCATTGTGATACTCCATCTAAAGCAAGCAAATGATATTACTGATGACAAGTATTCTATAAAGGGTTACTGTGTCTACATTCCTGGCTACAAAGTAGAGATCAACGGAGTTATCACCGATTAGTTTTAAATGTAGTTAAAAAGCCGCTTTTAGCAAAATACATGACTTCATTACTGCACTGCCATTAAAATTCTTTTCGGCTGCTGTTGTGCATTCAAAATGCTGTTTACTTATATGACGTGTTAAAATAAAATTTTAATACTAATTAAAAACAGTCAAGCATACAAAATGCTAAATGCTTTTGCAGAAAAACTGAAGAGAGCTGCACTAGTCACCACTACAAAATACAGTGAAGACCTGATTTTATCAGCCCCCGATTTTGCCTACCTCCGATTTTATCAGCTTTTTTGATCCGAATATGTCAGCCATATATGATTTTTTTTTTAATTTGAGGCTTCGATTAATTAAAAAGAAAAAAAATATGTCCCGATTTTGTCAATATCCTCATTTTTTCAGCCTAAAATAAACAAAGGGGCTGATAAAAACGGGTCTTTGCTGTGTTGTCATGTCTTGGCTCAGGAAGAATGCCACTCTGGTATCCCCTTGTTAGTGCACCTAAATACTATAGGCAGATAAGATTCCTTGAAAAGGCTAAAAAAAATTCTTGTGGGGCCACCAAGAGAATTTTTTTTTCTTTTATATGGATTGATTGGTTGATTATTCGGCAAACCGCCTTACCCGAGCAGCGACACTTAGACTTGTGATGGGGCTTCCAGCTTAGATATTGCTGATAAGGTATAGCATTTCCCATTAGACTGTCCGTTCCGGGACAGACGCTATTTAGAGCCGATCCTGCATGTAAAACAGGCGCTCTTCGATTTCCCCCTCCATTATCAACGTACGACCGACTTCACCGGTGTTAGTTACCCGATCTTTACTAAGGTTGCTCGTATTCCAGCTGGCACCACGGAGAGATAGGGATAGGATTTCTGTATCAGAGGTGAATGACCCTCATAGTGGGGTCTCATATGGTACATATTTTTTCGCTAGGCCATAAAATATTTAAACTCTGCAGGTTACACAAACCACTTTCCTTTTCAAATCAGTTTTTTTAGTAATTGTGATTCCAATCTGTCACGTAGTGACAGAATTCCGAACCAGAGCACAATCCGCACGACCTAGGCAGTTTGAACATCTGCACTGAAGACGCAAACTTTGAACAAGTTTAATACAATGACGACTTCAAATGATGATTATTTCAAATTTTCAATACTTCGCTTCTAATAATAGAATTTGACGGAACGGACTGCATTATTACACGTATACTCTATAGAGTGCCAAGAAAAATAAATAATTTTTAAAAACTCAAGCAGCTCACCCCTGAGTAGATTCCTAGTCCCACCAGGAGTACTAGCTGCAAAATTGAAGCAAATCGGACATGTTTAGCTACCGGACCAACATGCCTGAAGTTTTTATGGGATTTTTCGACAATTTATATGGAGAAAACCCACTAACTCATATTTTCGCCGCTGGATGGCACTGTATGCATCGTATTATCACTGTAAGTGAAAATAAAAAAAGCTAATTGAATTGTCTACAACTTTGTCGAAGACAGCTAGTCAATCCGGTTTTGTTAAAAGAAGTTATTAAACTTTTAACGTAATGATGTCTGAGTCAGTTTTGCATGGGCCGACTGAGTTTTCGAAAATTCATTATTTTTCTGGGCAGTCTAGTGTACACTAGCACTCCGTGGTATTGCATTCTGAATGAAATTTCTATAATCAACAGGGAAATTACATTTTGAGCAATATTATTGAAGGCGCGAGCGTAGCGTAGTTAGTAAATCAATTGCCTTGTACGCAGCTCGCCTGTGTTCGATTCCCAATCCCGATCATAATGTTATATTTTTCTAAACCGACAAAGAGGCGAACTACCCTAAGGTTGAAACTTTTATAATCAAAATAAAAAGAAAACTATACTGAAGACACGAACTATGTTCGTGTCACGGGAGGGTCCGTAGTGGCCAACGATTCGAATTGGCTCACTTCCCCATATTATTTACGATCTATTTTGTGTACTTGTGAAATTTAGAAGATATCCCCAAAAATTTTCATATAACTTTGCACCCTGAAATTTTCACGTGAACTATTTCACAAAATTTGGAATATCATTCATGCATCATTCTGTTTCATGAAATATAACATAGTTGTGTATAACTGCTATTAGGACTGATTAAGAACTCTAACATCGTTATTTATTTAATAAAGTTAAGTCTGGTGCATAGAAAGCGAATGCTGAACTAAGTGCCAAAACACATTTCCGAGGCACAAATCTGTGTTCATGAAATAGTTCACAAAACCAAGATACCACAGATTGTTTACGCTTTAATGATGCAGCTCATGTTTTCACGTCAACCCGCGTACAAAATCAGATAGTGAACCGATAGTAAACTCAAGAACAAATATCACGATAACGTACAAAGAAATTACGAAAATCGTGAAAAGCCTCCTGATATCAAGAATATCGTTTAATAGTCGGTTTTTTAGCCGATATAATTAATACAAATCTGTGTATCATAAAATCATACCAGCAACCCTACCAAATATTTCAAGATAAACACGTGAAAAAGGCCAAAGTACAAATGAGACCCTCTCTGTTTGCTTTCTCTTTCGATTATTATGGCGTTAACGTAAAACTTTCCAACATTGTTTCAGTACATATAGAAAGACTCGGATTTGGTCTAGCAAACGTGAACGGGCCCGAGTTATTGTTGGGAGAGAAAGTAAACAAAGAGACTCTCATTTGCACTTAAGCTCTTTTCACATGATTATCTAGATTTGAGTGCAACGCGATCTATTTTTTGGCTGAATAAGTTTTATGGAAACACAAATAGTTTTATGAAGACGAGGTTTACTATTCATGATTTCGGGTGTTTTTTTTTCGTAAACTCTTCATTTGACGAATCGTTATTTTTTGAACGAAAATGAATAAACTGATTTTTTTTCCGTGCAGGTACATCGTAAAGATTTAGTTACCAGAATCCTGTATAGTGAATGTTTCGATTCAAAATCCCAAAAAAATACAACAAAAAGTGTATCTAAAGATACTATCACCGATACTTGGGTCTCATTTATCAACGAATGGTTTGAAACCTTTCGCATATGCCGAAAAGATTCGTTGGATGATATCATGCAAATATTCTGGAATACAGTCATCAATTTAAAAATGCCCCCGAACTAAAAAAAATTATTCGGTAAGCTTTTCGGTGAACAAACATCAGAAGCATTCGCTATTTTATACGATCCATTTAAAAATAGCGAAATTCTGTTTGCACCTTTCCTAATGAGACAGCGCAAATCATCTCTGCAAAAACCCGTTGGAAGCAACAACTGGCGAACAACGCTGCGAAGATAGCAAATCGTCATGTTTGTTATGACCGGCTCTCTATACTACACTACCCTGTTTCATATCTGCTTTTAACGCGTCCTGCTCGCCGCCCAGTTTGCTCAGAACGGTTGTTTACCGACAAATTCCGAGGATAAAAATATCAAACATCAGTGCTCACATGACTTCCGAAGCAACCTTTACACCCGTTTCATATTGGTCGAAAAAGGGAGGTTTCGCTCCTAGTTACATGCTGGAACTAGGATGTATGTTTTATCATGGATAATTGTTGACCTCAATATGCATCTAATTTTTGAATTTAATCTCAAACGGCATCCGCTCTAACGCCTCACACGTTTTCTATATCACACAGATCGAGAAAAGAAAAACCACGATCAGTGATCTGTTTACATCACTGCAAATCGAGCTTAGCGGGGTGTACGCCTGTGGATTTTCTTTCGGCGAAAAACTGCATGAAATTCGGCAAAAATAGCTCCAAACCTATAGAACAGATGTTTTTTCTACAGGCAACCTTCTCTAGCTCGAATCACACACCAATGTAATCGTCGAATTAGTGAAGGTGAGTTAACAGTGATCCCTATTGCGCATCGTAAAGGAAAGGAAGGTTTGACTGTACCGCATACCCACCTGCTCACGTTGTGCCTCGCAATATAATGAGACTAGATTCAGTAATCGCCGTGCCAAAATGAGATAAAGTTACGAACATTTGTAGTGCTAGTAATTGATGCTGACTAAGCCGAAGAAAATGAAGGACAAGTGTGAATTTTGAGTGATGAAACCGGTGTGATTCCCGAGACTGTCCAGCGAAACCAATTAAAGGTTTACAAATACCACTGTTTAGTGTTTTTTTTAACCGTGTAGTGCTAATCATCTGTTATTTTTTCCTGGTGTCACAGAATTATAAGCGATTGTGTAGCTAAAGAACTTTCAGATCAAGTGACTAAAATACACATTTTCGAAGCGGCCACATTTGTATGTTCTCCCTCCAATTGTAACTAACGTCCCCTTTGGGAATAGTTACCGAAAGATTTTCCCGTTCATAAACTCGCACAACACCTAAACTCAGACCAAACACGATCAGACGCAGTGCAGAAAGGATTTCATTTTCACCACACATACACACTCCATCAGCTGTGTAACCTTGGGAAATTCCGCGTGGTAGCACCGGCAGAATCGAGTGCGTGGAAAACCCCACTCTCTACATTTTCCCACCCAACTCAACCACTCAAGAGTATATCGCCGTTACCACTTGAATCGCGATGGATGTCCAGATACAGGTATTTACATAAGAAACTTACTGGGTGGTGGATTATTGCTCTATCTAAACTGGCTTATTAATATATTGAGAACATCGAGATAAGGTGGTACTTGCACGCCGATTAATTCTAATCCTCAATTGAGTGCATCGCATCTCACACGTAGCTAGTTTGGGGTGCTTGCAGTAAGAATAAGAACACTTTTCTTTGTAGCTAACTAAAACTTAGAGAAAAACCTAATTAATTGAGACTCGTAGTCTGCTTTGATTTGAGATGCCTATCTTTCAAAAGCGATGACAGCTCCTTCGTGAATAATTTCCTCCTTTTCGCCAATTACGCATCGGATCTATTTTCAACCGCACAATTTACAGCCGGACGAATGAACTCTGTTTGCCGTTGAGATTGTATTGCACCCACACTTCCGATTACGGGCTGCAATTCTGATAGTCAACGGTAGGAACGTTAAACTCGGTGAACGAATTTCGCGAGCAGTCCTATTCGGGAGAAAAGAAAACACTTCCTTCTGATGCCACAATGAGACAATGTTGTTTGTAAATATCGTCGAACCAATTCAGTATCAGTGGGTAAAAATAGTAATCTAGATTATTCGCGTACACTGCCCCGGCTCTTCTGATCCCGAGCATCCCGAGGTATGCGAAATAAAAACTGAAAGTTTGTTGGTAATTATATCTATCTTTGACAGAATATTAGAGAAGAAAGCACACTGTCAAAATAAAGCAGGCATGCATGTTTTAGGGTTATAATTTTACCAACTATGTTTATAACACAGAGGACAGACGTCTGTATTCGAAAAAAAAATACTTGCCGTACCAGAACAATTTAGTTTGGATTGTACAAATATTTCCATTATGAACTGTCTGTCCAGTCGAACTCAGTAATGCACCTGGCAACAAGTGCCATACTACAGATCGTTAACTTTTGCACCTTTGTTCAAACCTTCGAAATGGATGTCTGTTCTCTGTGGTAATACAATCGAATCATACCATGCCAAAATTATTGAAAATTGAATTAAACCACATGGCGCAGAGAAATGCTCGGTTGGAAGCTATACCGATCAAGACGCTGTACACCGTAAGGTTGCTGTTGGAGCCCGTTGGGAAATTCTACATATTCTAACGCAGTTGCGTCCAATATCTACCCAGATCTTCAATATTCCGAATTTTGCTCAGGTTTACAGTCAGTCCTTACCTTTCCATGCCCGATCTTGATTGCAGCTAATATGCGACTCATCAAACGTTTGTGAATCAGCCGGCCAGCCGGTGAAGCTAACGCTACATTGCCCACGCACGGACATTTGCGTTTTGTTATGGCTATAAGTGAGGGCAGAGATTTTCTCTTTCGCCGGTTCGATGATATTTGCGGCGATTGTGATTCAGCGATTCTACCGAAGACGTATTGTCTGCTGCCTGTATGGATTACGATTAGTGAGTGGTAATGGGTAGCGTGCACTTAAAAATAACTGCGCTTGCTACTGTACGGAAAGATGAAAGAGAAGAAAATTGGTTGGGCATCGTATGCACCATTGAGGGTATACCAAGTGGATCAGGTAGGCGCCAGGAGAATCACTAATGATGCATCTTTACGGTAGAAGCACGGTAGATCCGTGAAAAATAACAATAAAATTAAATCCAAATTAAAATCTAAATTGAAAGAAAATTCAGATTAAATGCGATTACAGAAACCGTTGGTGGATTTATTGGTAGTTTCTTTGAGGTATAACTAGCAAAACATAGTGTCAATTGAATATGAGGGAAAAACATTCTCAGAGCAAAATTATCTGGTCTAGAAAAAAAGATATTGTCAAAGTAAGACTAAATTGGGTCCAACTCTAGCGTACATCGCGTCCCTATCTTATCACAACGTGAATAACTGTTTTAAACGAATTAGTGGAAAAAAGTACAAGTGCTTTTGGAAAGATGCTGAATACGAAGCATAGACCTGAACCTAATCCATTAACAACCGGAATCCACAATAATGTCCATAAAACCCTAACTTTTCTTGATATTTACATAGATTCGCATATGTCAACTTCGAAGATGAAGCGTAATTTTTTTCCTATTTTGTGGCATTTGCCCCTTGCATCAAATGTTGCTTTAAACCGTGAATTTAATGTTTGATCACCATGTAATTCATCTAGTAGGATAGCTTTTTGGACCGAAAACAGTCGTATTTTTGCATCCAGTCTCCAGGAAAAAAATTAACTTAATTTGCAATATTTAGTTAGTGCTGGTCATGGTATAAGATTTACTAAATGCAATATTTACCAAAAAAATGGGGGAAAACCAAGTATCGCGCAAGAGAAAGACTAAACTTTACTCTTAAACTTTCTTACGCGCTAATTTTCAGCTACTTTTGATAACTAGGAATTCACGACAACTGGCACGGTTCTAATCTTGCCTTTTCTTTTTCTGCGATCTGTTGCCGATCTGAATTATTTCAATGGGTCTAAGGTTTGGATATGCGCGGGAAACTATTGTGTGAAGTTGGCAATACAAAAACAATTTCTTGAATTAAAATTTAGGTATATGCCATTGCCAAGTACTTGCTGATGTAGAGTAGCCATTTATGGAAACATATTCAACCTACATGACAAAGAAAATATTTAAATTAATTGTGAGCATATTTTAACAATGTTTTATGTGAATGATGGAACTAATTTATGAGTAAACCCTAATTTTTCCTAAAATTGAAGGGACATTTCTACGACACGTTGACCGTTTTCTTGCAAACATAAATACCTACTATTGCCAAGAATCCATGAACAAAAGGCCATCTTTGAATTGCACAACAAAGTGGTCGTTTCAATTTTCTAATAATAAACAATAATTAATATAGTCCTATAATCAAGTTAAAACACCGAGGGACGCTACCGAAAAAACGGGAAAATGAAAAATTAGAATGGAACTGGATGGTTTAAAACATATTTTTTTCTACATTTGCTCATATGCTTGTAAGCCAACTTTCAAAAAATAGAAATTACATTAACATTTCTGGGATTTTGTAAACGAAGACAATCGAATTTTCTGTATTTTATCCCTTTTCCTTCTCATTAATTATTTTAAATTTAATTCATATCATTATTTTACAAATTTTCCTATTTTTATTAGTAGATACATTGATTTTATTATTTATATTACTTTTAAGATGGAATTTAATTTAATATTTTTTTAAATTTTTATTATTTTATTGATTACTGCAATTGTACACATTTCATTATTTTATTTTATTATTGTTATTTAATTGATTAATTTAATCATTTATTAAAACATTACTCATTTTATTAGGTTTCTTATTTTATGACTTTCATGATTTTTTAATATTATGAATTTCATTAATTTTAATAATTTAAGAAATTTTACTATTGTTTTAAATTATTTAAATTAATTTATAAATTTTTTTTAAATTCATTAATTTTCTTAATTTTATTAATTTCCCTTCATTCTATTTATTCCTTTTATTCATTTTATTAATTTCATTAATTGCATTCATTTGCTGTATTTGATTCATTTTATTCTTTGATTCATTTGATTAATTTTATTCATTTGATTCATTTAATTCATGTAATTCATTTGATTCAATTGATTAATTTGATTAATTTAATTCACTTGATTCATTTTATTCGTTAGATTCATTTGAGATTCAGTTGGTTCACTTCATTCGTTTGATTGATTCGCTTCATTTGATTAATGTTATTCATGCTTTATTCATTCTATTCATTTAATTTATTTTATTCATTGCATTCTTTTTTCATTTTATTCATTTTGTACTTGTTTCATTTTACCCATTTTATTTATTTTATTCATTCTATCCATTTATTAATTCTATTGTTTTCTTCGTTTTCTTCATTTTATGCATTTTTTGTTTTATTCGTTTCGTTTATTTTATTTATTTCCTTCAATTTTATTCAATTTCTTTCATTTTATTCATATTATTCATTTAACTCGTTTTGGTCATTTTATGCATTTTATTCATTTCATTCAGTGTACTGTTGTAACGATTTAATTAGCAAGGGACTGGAAGGTGAAGTATATTGTTGATAAGTTCAGGATCCTTGGTGCTTGATCTTTGAGTTTTGATCATGGGTCCTTGATATTTAGTTTCTGACCGTCATGCCTTAATTATTGGTCCTTGAATGTTTGACCTTAATCCCTGTTCATTGTTTCTTGATGCTTGATCAAATCTCTGTGAATAAATATCAAGAAACAAGGATCAAAGATCAAGAACCAAGATTCAAAGAATCAAAGATTTTATTTCAAAGATCAAGCACAAAGAATAAATGATGATGGTACAAGAATCAAGGATAAAGTACCGAGTGCCAGATATAAAGGTCCAACAAACAATTATCAAGGAAACAGGATCGAGGATTCGAGAATCAAAGCCCAAGAAGCAAGGATCCTTGGTTCATGATCCATGATGCTCGGTCTTGCGTGCCTCATTGATTTTTGATTCTTTAGCCACGATCCTTGATCTTTGGTTTTTTCGATTTTTGATTCGTGTTCCATGATCTTTGATTTTTAATCCTTTGCCCTGATCCTTAATCTTTGATCATTGATCTTTCGAACTTGATTTTTAATACATGGAACTTGATGATTTATCCTTGGTCCTAGACACTTAATGCATGATCATGGGTACTTAACTCTTAGTCCTTGATCCTTGGTTCTGGATCTAGTCCTTGATATTTGGTTCTGGACCCATAATCTTTAATCTTGGGTCATTGATCCCTGGTTGTTGTTCCGTGAAGCTCGATCCTTGGTAATTGTCCCTCATTCTTTAACCTTGGCCCTTGTCCCTCACTTCTTGCCCTTGGACTTTCATGCTGGGTTCTTGATCATTTGTTTCTTAGACCTTGATACTTGTTTCTTAGAGCTCACATGTAATCATGACAAATAACACGCACTAAGCTTGATTTAACGTCCCGATTTCATCTCATCGGTATATACCAGTTAAAACCTCTGTTCTAATGAGCCTTCATCGGTTACCAGTCATTTTTCGCTAACAGAGGTAGATTCTTTATTTTTTTTGTCTAACGTCTAAGGGGGGATCAAGTCGACTGCCATATACTGATAAGATGAAATTGAAACTTTACATCCAACTATAGCACAAAGTAGTTCTTGCCAATTTTTTTCCTTGATGCGAAATATAGCAAAGAAAAATTCTTAATTTGTGCAAGACGTTACATAAACAATTCATAAAATTGTAATCATCATTACTGCAACTATAAACATAAATCATGGGCTATAGAAAACATGAAGATTAAATAGGTCCAGAACACATAAGCTTGACATATTTTCCCAAAGAAAACAGGTTTAAAAGAAATAATAAAGATTTTTCTAAGTAATTTATAATGATCATTAGTTTTCGATGAATATGACCAGATAGTTCCCAGGATTAATGCAGGAAAAAACCAATCATAATTCAGCCAAATATTTCAGCTATTTATTCAAGATTGTGAGGCTTTTCGAATAGGCTGATGAGCTTTCCCAAATTGACTGTCTTCCATTTAGAATATTTTTGGCTCATCCAGAATTAAGCCGTACCCTTTGGCCACGAGAATTTTATTTAATAAAAAATGGCGGGAAATTTTTCACGTCTAGCCTTTTCAATCTGTCCCATCTAGTTAGGGACGTAAGGACAATTTAATTTCGACAATTTCCTCCTCGCTCTTATAAACAAAACTTGCTAGCAATTAAGACAAGACTAGATTCGTCGATCACTGAGCGAAAACAAATTATGCCTAAAAAGCTCCACGAATCCGCGATCACTCAAACGTTGCATACCTTGCGGAGTTTTTCAAGTTCCCTTTCATCGCCAACATCTGTTAGACGAACTAATTCTTGCTGATGTAGGCAAGAGTATATCTACACCTTCACAACTATTCCACGTCAAGGTACACAGGGCAAAACAACAATAAGGTCTCTCGCGAGAAAGTTTATATCATTCTCCCATGCTATAAAAAAGCCGCATGCTCAAATCAAAACATACCACAAACACCGCCATAACACACCACCAACGTACCCTCGTACATGGTACGTCGAATGAATATGTGAGCGTGCGCCGTATGCATTGCATATATTCAAACAAAAGGAGTCACGAATCTTAACCATGCCGGTAATTTTAATAATTACGCAAAAGTGATTAACCGGGAGTACACTCAGCGCAAGAGACACTAATCAGTGACTTACTTTCGACTATCTTTCGTTCCATAGCCTAATTCTCGTGACACTGTTGCATTGACATGAAACGGTGGGTTGCCGAAAATTAATTCCACGATCGAGTTGTGTTGGTGAATGCAGTATTTTTGTGATCACACCACAGATAGCGAGAATCAACAAGTGGGTAATTACCGGTGTCAGTTGAACACAAACAGAGAGAAGGAGAGCAAAACTGTTTCGCGATAGCCATGTACGGACGATCTAGCATAAATTCCATCGGTGGTAGATCATCATCCACCAGCGATGGGGACGGGGTTGGGGCCAGTGATCGTACCCAAGACAGCAATGGTGGTGGCGGTGGCAGTAGCAGAGCCCAAAGCCTCATCAGCAGTATTGGTGCGGGCGATTGTTCGTCAGTTGAAACTGGACCGCGTTCAAGTCGAGACGTTCGTCGAAGTATCTCTAGTAATTGTTCCTCGAGTGACAGCAACCGTATCTACAGCCACTGCAGTGCTGGTCACCACCAGAGTCCTTGTGCGGTTGGTCCCGAGTACGATCAGAACGTGTTGAAAGCTCGTGCCAGTGTCCTCAGCCAGTTGAGCAGTGTTTTCGGTCAGAAGCTCAACAGAAACGTTCCAACGCCACCGTTGGCACAGGTTAGACATCGGCGCTAATCTGACAGAGTGGTTCCGAAAGTCAACCGAACCTGAGTTTAATTATCAGGCGTGAGAATGGAACGGTGTTCGGTTGACTTTCGACGAGTTTGCCTCCGTCAGCACATCTTCGAGTCTGAGGGAAGGGCGGCGGTGGGAGTTAAAATTTAATTGAAGCACCGGCCAATCTGACCGACGCCCGACTGCCACCGGACCGTTTGTGTGTTTGCTTTTTCGCTTGATTGGATGATGGCCTTTTGACGTTTTTACCATTCTGGAGCGTAGTGTGATGCTTTTGTGTGCGCAGTTATCTCTGTTTTCATTGCTGAGTGATACGTTCAATAATACGATTTCGGCACTTATTTGTGCAGATTTTACCTACTAATACTTGCTTGAATTGCTGAGCTGGATTAACCCTTGTGTGATCATGGAGGAGTAGTTAGCATGCAGAAATAGGAGCCCGATCTGAAAATATTATATATTACAAGCGTAACACCAAATTTACTTGAGGCACAGACAAGCATTAGAAGGAATCCCTTTCGAAGCTAAGAAGAAATCAAGAGAAAATTTTCAATAGGACGTAAGTAACAATGAGAGATTCTCTTTGGGGTCTTTCTCTTCTGTTCATTACTCGGCCATTTCAACGTTTACTACTCTACTCTTTGCATAATATTCTAGTAAAAACCGTCGGCTTTCGATATGTACTGGAAAATTAGTGCAAAGTGTTGTAATGACGTCGTAATAAACGAAAGAGAAAGTAAACAAAGAGAGGCTCTCAATGTTACTTACGTCCTATTGAAAATTTTCTCTAGAAATGTTAAGAAAAGCATTTGTCGACATGTCTTCTGGCCAGCGAAAGTCTATAAGAATAGATTTAACTATTAAATTGTCTAGTGCGCATGGAAACTTTCCAATTCCACTCAAGGATTTAATAATGCTGACTCAAGAAATTTTATGTCTGAATAGGCTATATTTAGAAAATCCTTACGAGTTTTTGTCCTGAAATATATTAGAACTGAAAATTTCAACACTTCAATGTAATATAAGCATAGTTTAAAAATTAGCGCAATATTTTCATATTCCATTTTAACATCAAAGACTGCCTCAATGATAAACTCCATCACAAAATGAACTGATTGGTTGCACAAGGGTTAATTCCAGATATGCCCAATATAAACAAATCGCCTTAGTCAATCACACACGCGCAGCAATCAGAATTCCATCGAATGGTCGCGATAACGGCGATGGAAAATGGAACGAAATTTTATCACGCCAACTGCAGCGAAAAGTGAATATCTGCTAGACTAGTAGTTGTCGGGGATTGTGACTGATATCATATCAGAGAAGATTCACTACGGAGCTGAATAGCAAGCAAATCTGTCTTTTATTGTTGTTACGTCTGTTTGTTTTAATTTTGTGTGTGCATCCAAGTGCAATCAAGGTGCTGTAAAAAAACCGAAATATTATTTGGTGTTTATCGTAGAAAAGAAAATAGAAGATTGCAATCACTTGTATAATTGATATTTTTAAGATATACTTGGAAGTACAAAAGCTCCTTGCTTTTGAAGTGTGAAGTGAAATCAGGGTTTTTATTGAAAAGGTACGTCCACTGAACAGTCTAAATGATCCTAGATATTACATTTATAAAACTTTTTTCAGGAACTTTTGTCTTAAAATTAAAGACTGTTGAATTATTTTCTTGTCCATGAACTATTCGGTCGAGTTGGATAAGAGGTTCTAATAAATAAGTTTTTTTCCTAAACCAGAACACCAGAGAGAAGGTTTTCAGTATATTAGTTAACCCATTTGCGATTTTGAATAGCTATAATTCTAAGCAAGTTTGTTTCGTTACTGATGATACATAAAACCGATCGACAGAAATTCTGATCAGTATTTCAGTACAGTTTTGGATAGAATTTACTAGAGACGATATCTATTCCGGAACTAGTTACTCACTCTTTTGGAGTACCACAAGGCAGCATACTGGGCCCGTAATTTTTCGTTATGAACTTTAACAGCATCTCCTTTATTTATTTTGATTTATTGGCGTATTCGCATCGGAAGTTAAAAATTCTAATGTCAGATCGAAACCTTTCCATATTTTTTTTTTTTTTTTTTTTCGAGAGTTGTCCTACTGGAGCTGTAGAGCTAGGTTCTCGGAAGGGCTCCCCGTCAGAATCACATACTACAATTTGCAGACGAGACAGGCAATGTCGCCCAATAAAACACTGCAATAGGCCAATTGTAGCGGGCCGTGATTCTGAATGTGATATTCATTGTACGGTTCAGGCATGTGCGGGCGTAGGGAATCGCGTGTATCATCGCGAAGGGCTCGAACATTTGTACGTTAATGTGCTCGATCGCGTGTGCGTTTGTATGTCGCGTGTGCTAACGTGTAACTTCGCGTGCATAAATTCTATTTCATAACCGTGTGCCTTTCGCATATTCGCGTGTGTTCTAGAATAATCGCGCGCGGACCGTGAATCTGATACTTAATTTTTTGTGTACGGTTCAGATTCCAGAAGGAAGTGGGTTCTTCCATATCATTAGAGTTCCCAATCATGTCGTCGTAGAACGCGTGGTCTAGTGGATATGAGCTTTATTTTTTTTTTTGATTGGTCCAACTGAATGTATAGACCTAAATTGCTAGAATGAAGGTTAAAGATTTCCGGACGTGACCGATTCATGATCGCGCATTTGCGGGTTGGCGTTTGAGATCGCGTTTGTAACTTCGTAAGTACTAAAACGTTCACACAATTGCCGCAGTGTTATCAAGTTTACGCGATCGCGGGCATAGGTGTGCGTAGATGATCGCGAAGGGCTTAAGCGTTCGTATGTTGACGTGTTTGTCGCGTGTATGTGACTTCGCATGTATAAATTCGATTTTGAAACCCTGCGGCGATTCATATTCATATATATATATTCGCGGACCGTCATTCTGATCTTTAGTTTTCGGTGTACGGATCACATTCTGACAGGGAGAGAGTTACCCCATATCACTAGAGTTTCCGGTCATGTCGCCATGGAACGTTTTGTCTAGTGGATATGGTAGTTATTTTTCAATTTTATTATTTTTTTAATAATTAACAAGGACCTAGATTGTTTGTACCGAGGATAGATACTTCCGGACGATCCCGATTCATGATGGCGCGAGCGCGGGAGTTTGTAGGTTGACACTTGAGATCGTGTTGGTAAGTTTATGAGTGCTGAGATTTTCACCTTATCACCGGGGTGTAATCATGTTTGCGAGTTCGTATGTTGCTTGGAAAATCGCGAGGGGCTCTAACGTTTGTGCGCTGACGTGATTTTGTAACGTATGTTCTTGAATGGTTGCGCGAACCGTGAGTCTGATATTAAATTTTCAGTGCGCGGTTTGAATTCTGGCAGAGAGTGGGATCGTTTATATCGATAGGGTTCCCGGTCATGTCGCCATGAGACGTGTTGTCTAATAGGTATGGGCGTATTTTCTTAAATGGTCCAGCTGAAGGCATGGACCTAGGCTTCTAGGATCAAGGATAGACTTTCGGACATGACCGATTCGTAATCGCGTGCACGATGGCATTTTTGTAGGTTCCCGCTGAGACCGCGTTTGAGAATGTGTGAGTGTTAAGACGTTCACTATCACCATCGTTGTTGATTCAGCTGAAGGCGGGTGTAGAATGGCAGTATAGGACTCGAAAAGAAGAAATAAAAGACAATATATGAGAGACGTAATAGATTAGATAGGTACAAGATACAGCTGAAGTTATGATCATCACATGAGACATACATTAGTACTTCAAACACTACTAATACTTGAATAGCCAATCACCACACATAGCACATCCTTTCTCAATTATCTATTTGTTACTGGTTGATTGTTGGTTATGAGCTGGTGAATAGAGGAAAGGTATAGAACAGACAAAAGGCTCATATCAGCCCTCCCGGCCTCCCCGACACACCACTATCGAGGCGTATTGTAATCAACATCTTGAAGCGGGCTTCTTATATAAATCAAATCCTCAGTAGTCATAATGTTTGGTGGAATATTAACATGAGAACTAATTAACCTCTAGTAGTAGAACTTGGTGCAAATAAACACTAAAAAGAGCGAAGGTCCTTATATTTAGATAACTCTATTGAATATATTGTGGCTTGATGATGTTTACAATACCGTCAATCCCATCAACCTGCGAGAGGGCAGATCGAAACCTTTCCATATTCGAGCATTTAACCATTTGCGAAATTTTTCGAGTGCAATAAACCCCTTAACAAAACGAAAGTTAGTAACACCACGATGATATTAAAAACAAGCACGAATTGTATTGCTACGACAGGGTAGATTATAACTCCATTATATCTCTTCCTTCCGCTGGGAAGCAGCTTTGTTCAGTTACTAGACGCAATGAATTCAATTTATCACCGTCGTCGGCACAGTAAAAGATACGATCTTCTCATGATGTGAGTCTCGATATGGAACGAACCTGTTTGTTCGACATTCCGGTCAGTGGTTTTTCGTTATCTTTCATTGTTCTAATTACTGCACAACCGATGCTTTTAAGTGCCAGCTGATTTCCAATTAGCGACTTAGGTTTTAGTATAATGTTGTGGTTGTTGGGAACAGCTTTCGCTGTATCATAAGTTTTCGTAGGGGAAAAAACTGGTGTTTCTTTAAAACTGTACATGTTTAACTTTTATATTCTCTGTTGAATTTCCCTAGCATATTTTTGGTCAGGTTCAAAAAAACCTCAGAGACTCCAGTTCAAAAATTTCATTTTAATCGACGATCATTTGAATTAACAAAGCAGGCTCCGTAAGAGTTTTTACCATTTCAACATTTTTTTCAAAACTTCAGTATATGACAGACGTTACTGTTTTGAACATAACGTCAATCAGGCTACGATATACTGAAGAGATATAATCGGAATGTTGAACTTAACTTTTTCCAATTTTCTTCATAGAAAGAAATACAACAACAACAATTTAGAATTCTGAAACCTCAACCCAAGGATCCTAAGAAATAAGAATTCAAAAATCCAGAAATGCAAGAGTCTGCAAATATGGTTTATCGCAATGTTCTTCAAAAATTGAACCGACTAAGATCCTAAATCATGAACAAAAATTACTCTCCCCGTGAATAAAATACCACATAATGTAAATAGAAATTACGAAAATTGTGACTAAGTTCCTGAAATAATGAACATAAATCACGCTACTCTGCCACCAATACCCGATAGTTAACTCACGAATAAAATGTCACGTCAAAGTGATGAGAGATTGCGCAAATCGCGACTAAACTCCTGAAATACTGAACGCCGTTTACCTGTCGGCTTTGATATAGCTTATCCAAATCGGTGTATCCCCAAACTAAGAACAAAAATCATAACACAAATTAACCAGCGAACCACCATAATAATCCAACCAAACATTCGAATGAAACGCCATGTATAGATTAGGGGTAAATTAGTTTTCTTGAAACACAAATAGTTTCCTGAATACAAGGTTTACTATTCATAATTTCAGAAGCTTGGTCACGGATTTCGTAAATCGTTCAGCTCACAAAATCGCATATTTTCTCTATTTTTCACGAATTAATTAATTATAATTAAGTTTACAGACTTGCTTATTGAAGTGAATGTCCCGGTTTTCGGGATACATGAATTCATTTCTTGATCACTGGCTATCAGGGCCACTAAATCCTAGGGTTTGGGAATACTTGGAACCTTGAAATTCTTTTCATTTCAAATTTTTGGATACAATATATCCTTTTTTGAATGGCATGTCTTGGCGGTGATCAGCTATTTTCGACGATGTCCTTTATTACCTATTTTATAAGACGATAAAAAAATGTACGTGTATTCCGCACTTGATCTTGATCTTGTCTGAGTGGAATAATGCCTGTTGAATCAGGTATGAGGGTTGAGAATTCGTGAAAAGTTAACAGCTACCAAATTGCGACACTCATATCAGCAGGAAGAACAAATATTTTGTTGTAATATACATTGGTTTGCTTTTGTGCATTAAACCAGCTTCATTGAAGCTACTTCTTTCAAATACTTATGAGTAATACATGCACTATATTCTTAATTGCCAGTTTAACCACATTTCATCATTTAAATTAGTAAAAACAGGAGTCTCATCTTCATTTCTTGCATCTACTGTATTCTCGGGTATTTAAATTAGTAAAGTAGTTGTCTCCAAACTTATTCTCGTAATTAGCACAAAAAACATGCGCACGTATTATCAGTTGTATATTCAACCGTTTCAGAGACTCGGTATCTTATTCAATCGTTCGGTGAGGAAGACACTAATTCATAATTGTCGTTGATTTTTTTTTAATAATGCCAAAGTTTATATATGAGAAATACTACTTGTAATACGAAATCTTCAATTTCATAGGTTCAAGCTCTCATGCCCAATATTTCTCAATTGTTTAGTTGGGAGGAGTCTTATTCTTAAGCACCAGGTCCGTGAAGGCAGCAAGCCGAATCCGGCAAAAAAGAGCAAGGAAAGCCATCCTGATCGACAGTTCCAATTGCCACTATGATATCGGTTTTCAAGCCGCACGTACAGATAGCCTGGTGAACCAGACCAACTTGGACAGTTCCAGATTCTCCCCCTTTCTGGTTGCCCTATAAAACTTCTACACAGGAAGTTGGCTCAGGCCTGATTTGGCGCAGACTTCGTTACTATTATCACGCAATCTAACTCCGTCATCGTCGAGATCAACTTCCAAAATTGTGATTGGTCGTCTTTTTTGTTTATCATCGGAATTTGGAGTCATTAGCTTCTTTTAAGCCGACCGTCCGACTCGTTTTTAGCTTGTTTGCGACGTTTCGGACGAAAAGGTGGGGGCTCCGCTGAAAACCTCTAGACACTCTTTTAAATGTCGTCGCGGTTTCTAGCGTTCGATTAACTCCCCGATCCAGTAATCCTGGCTGTTGACGATCGTTTCTTGAAAATTTTTATTACGTTGGTGATAGTTGTTTTCATCACTTTGTAGATAACGGCTTCTTTACTCCTTTACTTTCTTCTCCTTTACTCGGATTTAAAACTTTACCTACCCGACAGACCCTAAATGACAGGGCGGCCAAGATGTTACTACCAATAATTTCGAATTCTCATAAAAAACGAGATCTCGTATTTTACTTGTTGTGTGTCCGCAGCTATGCCACATGTTTTTGTGAAATGTCAGTAGAAGAATAATTAAAACGTCTGTAAACCCTCTACAGGGTAGTGTAAATCCTATTTACACTATGTTATTACTTTAAAAGTGGCTTGAAATTAGTAAACTATTGTGAAGGAATCACTCGTATTCGAATCAAATTATTCTAGCATAATTTTGTTTAACACTGTCACTTTTTTAAAAGTCTGTAGATGTCTGATTACGTCTGTAGGAGACCATCAAAATACAGATATGTCTGTAAATCTGGCATCCCTGTGTGTCCGACAGATTCCAGTGCATGCATTTCAACGTTCTTTCGCAAGTGTAAAATTATTATTTAGTGCCATCGTAGAACATCAACTGGTATAGCTTTAAAGTCAATGAATTCCACGATACAATAAGAAGGTGCCTGAGGAAGAGCTTCCGGATTTTTCACCCCTTAACAGGCTGGTAGGTTCCAGAGAATCCGGACTTTCGATACTAGGATGCTATCTGTGAGTTTCAATGAAATTCTAGCAATATCAGTGTCAAAATTTATGGGATCGCTTCAGAAGGCCGTTTTAGGACGATCCAATGAATTGACCCGGAAGCGGTCATTCCAGAACAACTTCCCACTGACCGTTCTTGACCTCGTACTATGACCCACTAACGATAGACAAAAAAAAATCTGAGCTATTCCAAGACTTTCGATACCCCGGGATTTCTGAGAACCAGGTGATTTCCTTCTAGCAGGATGAAATAAATTCAAAACATCCACAAGCGTCCAAATCGGATAAAAATTGATATAGACTCAAGGTACCCTGTCGACCTATAAAATGAATCCAGGTACTCTTGCTTGAATACTATCAGGTTCGTCGTTTTGTTGGTGATGGAAAGCTTGGTTTGAGTCCGCAGTTGCAATTTCCTTAACAAATGGTCAGTTTCTTTTATTGGTTGAGAACATCACCCTGCGCTGTGACAAGATAGAACTTTTGTTCGCCAACCTACTTGAAATCCATCTTGACATAGGTGTCGCCACCGTAGAAGATTCAGCTTAAAGGCCGGATTCTCTGGACGATACTACGGATTTTAACGTATTTTTGGTGAGACCCCTATCCAAAACTGCAGGGTTTCCCTTACTTAACCTCCCAGTTCGGTTTCCGATCCAAAGATCGAACAAGACGTTTGTTATTTTTCAATTATACAATTAGCTTTGTTGATGAGGCTTAATGCGTTAACTTAGCGGAGGCGTAGGTTTTTTTTATAAATTTACAATATGTAATAAATAAAAACACAAAAAAAATATTATAAGTGAGAGTGTGCCATTGCACACAGAGCCCTTTTTGAGCATCATTCATATTGCTCTCGTTGTCGTACACGTCCGTAACATCGCCGTGGTTACTGTCCTAATGTTAGCGACCAGCTATTCTTCTTTGTTTCCTGCCCTTGCGGTCCACGAATGTGAACCTTCCGTCCTTGGTAATAGCTTCCTCATTGATGGTATTGTTGAATTTTAGATACTTGATGCAGCTCTTGCAGTTGTCTGCATTGTCTGAACAGTAGCCATATATTTGCTAACTGTTTGTGGTTCAATTTATTTCAGTAGATGAGCTTTCTTCAACGGTTTCTGAACAGGGTTGTTCGTAATGAGTCATCTGTTTACGGCACTGATACGGATAAATTTGTCCTTGATATGTATAGAGTAATATGCGCATTGTGATTTGTACTGCAGGATCAGGTAGGAGGGAAGGAAGTCCACCCGCCTTATCAGCACAAAAACTACATTGAAATACCTGGAAAGGAGTTCCTCCATGTGTCCTCCATAATGTCAAATCATGTAGCCGAACATCGATCTCACCATCCATATATCGAGGGGATCTCAATTTTGGATGTTACAGCGAATCAATTGGAGATAGAATGACCGCACGAAACATGCAAACCCGTTTTACACCAATTCCTCCCATAGCTGTATGAAGTTAAACCTACCATAACATTTCAGAAACAGGCTGAAAACGTCTTATCAAAAGTAGCAATTCTTATGCAAACAAATCCGGCGAATCGATTAATGATAGAATGACCACACGAAACGCGTGTACCCATTTTACTCCAACTCCTCGCATATTACAAGTGTAAAATTACACTTTACTCAACACTTCAGAAAACGGTAGATCATAAGTATTTGTTCATGTTAAATAACCCAGGGACTCGATTGAACATAGTATTACCGCACAAAACTTATGTACCCGTTTTACCCCAATTCCTCCCATAACTCATGTGTAAAGTTAAACCGGGCTCCACATTTCAGAAAGAGGTTGAATTCGGTTGATCAAAAGTAGTAATTCTTATGTAAAAAAAATAGGGGAATCGATTGAAAACGGTTAGAATAACCACTTTGTTCTTCTGAAGTCGTAGTCTTATCCGTCACGAAACGGTTGTTTTTTTGCTATAGGAGCAGATCCTTTGCCAAACTGTCAATTTACTTTCGCGAACTTATCAGCGAAAACAACTATGAATCTACCAAGAACCCCGCCGCGAGCAGTAATCTTGAATATTTGTTGAGTTCCGGGTTTTGTTAGAAATCGTTTTTCGAGTAGGTTTAATTGTCCATCAAGACACATCAATCGAGTTTCATCAGCACCTGGTCCGTACAACGTAGGGGCACAGGATGACGAATATCACAGAACCACGTTAGTTTTAAACTGAGCAAAAGCTTGTTAGTAGCGCTGCGATCGTCAACATTCAGTGCCCCATTTATAAACGATCTTTATTCGAATTCAAATATCAATGAGTACGAACCATAGTTTCAATATGAGGTAAAGTTACTATATATCAAGATATAAACTATTCAAATCTTGCGAATAAGTAGGACAAAGATGGTAGCACGAGTCATATCTGAGAAAGTAGCCGTAGCCCAGCCTAACTAAGTAGTTGCCCAACCCTCACGACATTCTCCTACTGTGGATAATGCAGTGCGGATAAGTGCTTTCTTCGGACGAAGGTTATGCTTGGTACACAATAATAAATGATTTTAACCAATCTACCTATTTTTGAATACTAACAGCATAACTTATTTGTGATTTTCCAAATTATCATGCAACACCACAAAACCCTTGTAACTGTACTCGTAACCATGTGTTTTAAATTGCTTCGACCGATAATTATTGCGTTAGTTCCGGTGATAATCTCGAGGTGTGATTTGTTCCTATTGGTCATGAACACCGCAAGTGGTTCTATACACTCAAATCAACTAGAAGCACCTAAATCTGAATAAATTGGCAAGAAATTATTTCAGTAATCAGATGCCGAACAAATAATAAGAAAACGTTCGTTCTGTTCAAAGTTTCGGGATAAATGTAAAAACCACATTGAAAATTACTGTTGATTTGCATGTTTTTTTTCTTTTGTTTTTTGACACGGTTCAATGCGTTAGCATAACTGAGTCGTGGATCTTTTTTGATTTTTACAATATGTAAAAAATAAAAGTTTTCAATATGCATGTCAAATTTGTATATGTTTTAGATTTGTGTACTTGGAACTACCAAAGCGTCACTTTTTCCCACTCGTTTTCTGCGTTCGACTTGATTATTATTCAAATAAAAATGATGTGTGAATGAAAAGCAAGAAGCTAACTGGATACTAACAGCTTTTTACCCGCATTCTGGTTTACGATCGCATGAACCTCTTTTGAATAAAATTGCTTGTTCTAAACAACAAAGCCGGTGCAAAATTTTCTCGGATAGAAGTATACCTTCCGTTCGAAAAGCAGAATACATAAGCTAGAATCTTTATATTTTAAAATGTACCTAAGATCGACATTCCACTAATACATGTTCTTTATCTTCCCTCCGACCGCCCTGAAACCCTAACAGGGAACGCCCCAGTACTATCAGGAGCTCACGGCCCAGCAGCACGCTCGGGAGTACGACGATCCGGACGACGAGGAAGCCGAGATGGAAGCGGAACGTGAACTGGCCGAGGATGCCCAGTGGAAGCGGATACAGCAGAACACATTCACCCGGTGGGCAAACGAACACCTGAAGATCATCGATCGGAACATCGCCAATCTGGAGACGGATCTGGCCGATGGACTGAAGCTGATCGCCCTCATCGAGGTGCTGTCCCAGAAGCGGATGAGCAAACACAACAAACGGCCCACGTTCCGCAGCCAGAAGTTGGAGAACGTTTCCGTGGCGCTCAAATTTCTCGAAATCGAAGGCATCAAGATCGTCAATATCGGTGAGTAAGCTGACCGCCGGTGACTCAGTTCGGCGCGTTGATTAACGGTTGTTATTCACAGTTGTTCTGCGGAACATGATGAACGTTTAGTATAGTGGCTACTACCATCGATTCAAGTATTGATTGTGGCCATCAAAAACACGGAAATTATTTTCGGTGTGGAATTTTTCGAAGGAACTGCTTCAAGGCTTTTAAAATGACGTGCTCCGAAACTGTTTTTATTCAATCCTACCGTATTTGTTATGAGACTTCAGTATATTTTTTCACTTGAAATGAAAAGAAAAAAAAAGCAAATAAACTGCATTAAAACAAGTCTGCGGCTCACCACCAAAAATATAATAGAACTGATTGCAGACAGCCACTTACCAACTGGTCAATCACAAACATCATTCATTTTTGGAATATTCGACTAAGTCCGCGACCCGCAGAAGTATAATCCATCAAACGAAAACAGTGCCAAAGTTTGACATTGAATGTGCATTTGGCGCTCTCGTTCATAGTTGTTTGACATTTCCCCCAGCTCAAGGTGGTTGTCCGCTTTTAAGTGGTGTTATTTTCGTTCCCACTACCAGTAATCCTACCCCGCAGAATGGCTTCGAAAAAAAAATGACCCAACCGAGTAACCCTCGCAGACTATATTCATCACATAATTAGATAAGTCAAAATGAAACCCCACTTTTCGATAATTAGAGCCAACAGCAACAAAGTAACTCGCCTGAAATCAACTCGGAAACACTTTAGCTAAGAAAAAAGAGAGAGATTGCGTGTCGGGAATCCGAACTGCTGTTTCGCAAAAAAAAAAACTACTTCGAACACGTGTGAGAACATATAGGATAAGTTCTTGCAATTATCTGCCCCAGGATTGGGAATGCTAAGGGAAGCAGCAATGGGTGCAAATACACAGACCGACATTTCGTTCGGGTTGATGCCGGGAAGAACCCGCAGTTTTTGATGAAGGCAAAGCAACCGAAAAATATGTTTATTGCTGTATGTATTGTTGTTTGTCTTATGAATTGCATGGCGTACATTGCGATGAGAAGGGAAACCCGCAAAAATGGACGTATGTACCTATATATATATGCGGTGGGTTGCAATAAAATTGTGCTCGGGGAGCTCGACAGCGTCTGAGTCTGGTATTTTGTTTGTTCGGTCAATAAATCTCCCTTTTTGTTGGTGTTTCGGACTAGAGTATGTGTGTCTGTGTATACTGTTGGGGGGTTTTCCTTGAAATACCGCAGTCTCACGCTTGTCCGTGTGATTTTAACGCGTTTTCAGGCGAGGAAACTGATTTTCCGGGATCAACGAATTCAACGGCAAAGATTTAAACTGGACCAGAGTACTAGTTTATAAAGATAATGCAGTTGTCATTTCTCTACTCTACTAGAATAGTAACGACAAGATACGAAACCGCCTTCCATTAATGGCGGGTAAGAAGGTCGAACGCTAAATCCGAACTGCGTCTGTCAAACATGGTCAGCTTCGATGTACTGCAGGGAAAAAACAAACTTACTTCCTACCCCTTAGATGGTGTTAAGTGTGCGTGAAACAAGAGATCGATGCCGAGATTAGTGAGATGGTACAAGATTTGGTTGCTCTATGCCAGTGGTTTTCAACCGGGTTTAAATTAGACTATCGTAGAGGATGAATTACGCGGGGGTTAATTTTAACTTAACATTTCCTTCGGATATATGTCTTTATATATTCTTTCAGTGTATCAAAAATTAAGATGCTGATTGAGAGTTTTCAGGAACAGGTTTCTAACAGGCTTGAAAAAAATCTGATGTCAATCTAATTAAAAATTATTTTTGACCACCCTTATTGTAAGCAATTTACAGAAGGGAGTCTAAGATGGGGCTAAAACGAAAAAGGTTGAAAACCACTGCTCTATACAGTCAGCGTGAAGGTGATTGACAGGTTGTCATACGCGAACCGTTCCTCGGTTGCTAATTTTGCCGATGGATCGATGGCATAATGAAATCTAAGGACTGTTTCCGAAGTCGGTAGAAAGCCTTTGAGCGACTTTCAAGGGAAAGAAAGTTGTCATGTTTCGATGTAAATCTGTCTTTATAGTAATTGACTATAATGTTAAAGTTTGGATAAAATTGCTGTCACACCAATCCATGACATTTTCGAGGTCCATTTCTAACAACAGTCCACCACAGTTGTTATAACACGATGCATTTTCACATCATCTGCATATACGACTTTAGACGACAACAATTCACTGCATATGTCATTCAAGAAGAGCACAAAAACAAGAGGTCCGAGATGACTTCCTTGAGGAACGCCCGAACTGATGATATGTTTTACTACGGGATAGATAACTTCTAACATCATACTCTCGAAATTTTTTTGAAGGCAGCTAGAATTGAAATTCCTCTATAATTTGTGACTTCATGTACGTTGCCAGTTTTGTGGATTTGTGTAATCAAAGCCTCCTTCCACTACGTGGTAAAATTACTCTCAACAAGAGAACGATTGAAAAGTATAGATCGGTAGTGATGAAGAACATTTCTTGATAAGCGATACCACAATAGATCTAAATACTGGTCGCAGTGATTCATCTTTGGAGCTCCGGTTTCATTGACGTCCTGTCTCGATAGTTGACGCTGTCAGGGATTCCGCCAAAGGGCGTTTTGTTCCGCAGGTAAGCCTAAAATAGCTTCAGGAATCAGAATATATTGGCTCAAATGGCACGTTCCCCGTACATAGTCGGGGATTTGTGCCTTGCCGTGTGTTTTCATCATTTCCTGAGCGGAAGGAAAGGACAAGGAGGTGTGGGGAAGTAGACTTGGAAGGGTGGGAAAAACAGCACAAAACAAAAAATAAACAACAGGTAAATTAAACTCACAAGTAGTTCAACTTGCCTGCGAATAAGCCTAAAGCTCTTTACCACATTGGATAAGAAACTTTAGTATGTCTCTGAGTTTCAGTCGACCAAACATGGTTTCGTCTATATAAGGACGGCTGAAGACTCGTAATCGCAATTGCGCTAGCGCTGGGCAGTTGCATATCAGATGATATGAAGTTCCGTAGTCGGATTCACAAAGATCACATGAAAAAGACTCAGCGCGCTGAATAGTTGCCATGTGATAATTGAGTTTGCAGTGGCCGGTTAAAGCCCTGGTCAGCATGCCGCAGTGGAGCTTCGAAAAATGTAAGAGATTTTTCGAAACCACTGGGCATGGTTGTTCTAGAAACACCTTTGTTTGGCGACACGTTTGTAGATTTCTCCAATAATTGCGGTGCTCGGACGAAGCCCAGGACCGTATTTTTTCCCTTATCCAACTTGTCGAAATTGGCAGCGCGGGCTCAGGACCAATGAAGTCAATCGCTGAACCTGCCCTGGCCAATTCGTCAGCCCATTCATTTCCAGTAATACCGCAATGTCCGGGCACCCAGACAAGGTAAATAGTGTTGACAATGCTTAGTTCTTCGATTTGGGTTCGGCACGCGATCACTAGCTTGGACCGGGATTTGTCTGAGCTAAGGGCCTTGATTGCAGCCTGACTATCGGAGCAGAAGTTTATAACTCTGCCGGACAAACTCAGTTGAAGGGCCGATTGCACCCCGCACATAATCGCAAAGATTTCTGCTTGGAATACAGTACAGTATCTACCTAGTGAGTGAGATTGTTCCAGTCTCATTTCACGACAGTAGACACCAGCACCAGCACGTCCCTCCATCAGAGAACCGTCAGTGTAACAAACCACTTGCGTTTGTTGTTGTCTTTCCATAAAGCCAGACAACCACTCCTCTCGAGAGGGAATCTTAACATGGAATGTCCTGTAAGGAAAACTACAAGTGAGTGTAATATCGCTGGGAGCAAGAATATCTTCACCCCATGTAACCATTTGTGACCACAATCGTGTATGACTGGTAGCAAGATCAACATGATTACTGTTCCAAAGCCCAGTAACCTGCAGTCTGTATGCACATGATAGTGCTTCTTGTTTTAAGTGTATGTGTAATGGTTTGATATTTAGAAGTGCCTCAAGAGCAGCAGTCGGAGTCGTGGTGAAAGCACCAGTCAACGCCATGAGCGCCATTCTTTGCAGATGGTTTAGCTTTGACTGGACTGTTACCACCTCTCCCCTCTGCCACCACACAAGGCATCCGTATGACAGTATTGGACGTACAATTGTCGTGTAAATCCAATAGATGTATTTAGGTTTGAGACCCCAGGTCTTTCCAAAAGTTCGTCTGCACTGCCCGAAGGCCATGCACGCTTTCTTGACTCTGAACTCAATGTGAGCAGACCAATTCAGTTTGGAATCCAATATGACTCCAACGTATTTGACTTGATCTGCACACAGCAGCTCAGAATCAAAGAACTGCAAGGGACGAACCCCGGTTGTTATTCGCTTCTTCGTGAAAAGAACCATTGAAGTTTTGCTTGGGTTAACTGATAGTTTAACTTGTCGACACCACTGTTCGACAGCTCTTAATGCCTGTTGCATCAAGTCAAAGATTGTTCCGATGCAAAATCCAGTAATTAGTATTTGGTAATCGTCAGCAAACCCGTAGGTTGGAAATCCAAGCTCATTGAGTTTCTTCAACAAGCCGTCAGCTACTAAGTTCCATAACAAAGGTGACAGAACGCCGCCCTGAGGACAACCGCAAATACTCAACTTCCGTATCTCAGCCTGTCGCAGTGACGAGCAAAGTATGCGGTTACTAAGCATTGCGTTTATCCAACCTGAGATACATGCAGGTATCCCATGACCGCGCGTCGCTTCCAGAATAGACTGGAAGGACACATTGTCAAAAGCACCCTCAATATCTAGGAATACACCCAAGCTAGATTGCTTGAGCGAGAAGGCTTTCTCAATGTTGTAAACAACATCGTGAAGCAGAGTGATCGTGGATTTCCCACACTGATATGCATGTTGCATTTTGTGCAGAGGATATTCAACTAAACTAACGTTCCTGATGTGATGATCGATTATCCGTTCCAAAGCTTTCAGAAGAAAAGAACTTAAGCTGATAGGCCTAAAACTCTTGGCTTCTTCATAGCTTGAGCGCCCCCCTTTGGGAATAAATCTAACAGTTATTTCTCGCCATGCTTTCGGGATATACCCGGTAGCAAGACTGGAAAGCAAAATCTTTTTCAAGACATGTTTAAGAATATCAAATCCCTTTTGCAGTAGCACGGGAAGTATCCCATCTTTTCCGGGTGATTTGTATGGAGCAAAGCTGTCAACTGCCCACTTGACCGATTCAGTGGAAACCAATGTGCGTGCTAGCGCCCACGAGTCCGAATCACCAGAATGAGATCTGTGAACATTGATCAACTCCGGATCGATACAACCTGGAAAGTGTGTGTCGAAGAGACAATTAAGAACATCTTTTTCGTCTGTCACATAAACACCATCTCTGGTTTTCAAGGAGTTCATCTGAAAATCATTCGATTTGGAGAGAATTTTATTTAATCTGCTAGCCTCGTTCAGACTAGAGACATTAGTGCATAGGCTTTGCCAGCCAGCCCGTTCTGCAGATCTAAGACATTTCTTATATGCACTACGAGCTGACCTGAAAGCCCTGGAGTCATCACGCTGACGCCGGTTCCAAGCTCTTCTCATAACTTTCTTCATTCTATCAAGCTCAGCCCTCCACCAAGGGGTTCCCCTAGTCGATTTAACAGTACGAAGTGGACAAGCTTCTTCGTAGGATGCTAATATGAATGAGTTTGTCGTATCCACGACGTCATCTAAGTCGTCTAGTTGACTAATTTTCGGAAAATATCCATGAAATTTAGTCGCTAAGTTTTCCAAAAAGAGGTCCCAGTTTGTAGACTTAGGATTACGATATGTCACCACATTGAAGATGACATCAAAATGCTCGAAAAATATATATTTATGATCGGATAGAGACGGTTCAGTTTCATTTGGAACCTGCCAATTTCCCAGTTCATGCAAAATTCTATCAGAGCAAAGTGTTATGTCCAACACCTCCTCCCTCCCAGACCTCGCAAAAGTTGGTCGGTTTCCCACATTCAGAATATGGAGATTTGTACTACTTATGTACTCCATCAGTTCAGAGCCTCTCAGATTGATGTCTGAGCTGCCCCAAATGATGTGATGAGCATTCGCATCACTGCCGATAATGAGCGGAAGCCCATTTCTGCTACAATATGATACAACGCTTTTGAAATCATCAGAAGGAGATGATTCGTTATGCGGTAGGTATGCTGAACAGTATATATATTTCTTGTCTACGTTTCCGACAGTCAATGTAACTGTGACAACACAGATATCGCGAGTTGTGAGCTCCGATATGAGACACGCGTCAATAGCCTTATTTGCAAGAATGCAAGCACGAGGCATTTCACGTGGGTTAGTCATGCCTGTCTTGTTGTAAGCAATGAAGGCAGTGTTAAGTAACTTTCCAAAATAGAAGTTTCCTTTATGGAAATACGGTTCTTGAACCAATGCTATGGAAGCTTTACCTTCCTGCATGAGTCGAGATAAATTCATAGTTGCTGTACGTTTATGTTGGAGATTGACTTGTGCTATTCTAACCATTGTTGATTAGAGAACTGTACATTTCATCTCCAACACAAATTGCACAACAACTAGAGGACACCAAGCGAGTTGGGATATTAACGCATTTAGCGAGCCATATCAGGTTTAAATGGGACATGATCATTTGATTCCCACGATTTGCGAAGAAAATAATGGTCCACTGTGTCAGAGATTCGCATAACACAGCAAGGGCAAAACCCAAAATGCTCCGTGCGCGACTGGCATATTTTAGACCCTCCAATCATTAAGTCCTCGGCACGGAACTACACCTTGACTTAGGGTCTCCTACTTTCAGTCGCCTCCTACGACATGGCAGCAGGACTCCAGTGGCTCAATTCTAGGCCGGATACCACACGGCCTCTGGGCAGGTTCATCTGTACACATCGAAATTTGATAATCGAGACTCAACAAAACTTCACCGAACTACCATCAGCCGAGAGTCTCTGCAAACCCCCAGCCAACAAAAATTCGGCAAAATTAAGTGGATCATCGGTGAAAAAAATCGGAGTGTAGAGTGAACGTTCCGCTGCGTAATGCAGCGTACTGGGGAGTTCGCCCGACTCTTCCCAGGCTCCGTTCGCCATTGAGAATGTTTTCAACCCCCTCAACAATTTTACCCATAGCACGGGTCGCATGACACTATGGAATTGGGGTTCCCTGTATGGTAGATTTTTACCACTGAAACAGGTAGTCCGTAGTGTAATTCTTAGCCGGTTGAAACAACCACTACCGACACTACATGGCTTATCTAGGCTGTTCGGTGAAAGAAGCTGACATTGAAGAACAGCTTCCATATTCAGATGGGCGAACAGCCGCAGAAGGAAGGAAGGAAGGAAGGATAACGGGAGGAGAGGGATTTGGGCTAAGCGCTTATTTAAAGGCGGCACTGGCTCGCCTTGTCAGGGCTGCTTTAGGGCATGTGGTATTTAGGCCTAGGACGTATAGGGCCCACTACCTCGTCCTACCACACCCGCAGTCAGCCCCCGCTGCTGGTTCGGGTCGCGAATCACAACTAGTTGCTATCGCGATTAAGCATTATCCACCACCTATGACCCGCCCGGTTGCTTGCAGCTCAGCTTCCCACGTAGCGTTCCTCCACCACCACGGGGCCCGGGAAATCTTTGGAGCTCCGGTTTCATTGACGTCCTGTCTCGATAGTTGACGCTGTCAGGGATTCCGCCAAAGGGCGTTTTGTTCCGCAGGTAAGCCTAAAATAGCTTAGGTTCGTACTTCATACAGCACCCAATTTGGGAACATATGAGCGAAAGTAAGTTGCGTTCATGAATTGGAATTCGCGTTCAGAATCCTCCACGAACGATTTGTCGGCTTCGCTTCTTGTTCTGAAGTATCGTTTACGAGCCTTTCTCAGTCGATTCCGAAGGTTTCGTAGTGATCCATTCCCCCAATATCATTGGTTATTTGGCGAATGAACTACGATCTATGCAACTTTCTGAAGTGCTATCATGTGCTTATTGCTCTGAGCAGCCTGCTGCCGAGAATTTATTGTAGATTTATCGTTTGTCGAATTAATTGGCAAATGCTCGGTTTGTAAAAAAGCAAGTTTAGCTCAGGACAGCCGAGAGTCGGGAGTGTTGCTTATGTTTAATTGAATTAAACGGCATGTGAACGATTTTATTATCTTTTGTTTCATAGTTCCACCAAAACAGGACATTCTAATAAAAATACGATATAATGAAAAGCTCTTTACTCTTTCTAAAGAGAGTGAGTTCTCCCATATCACTGGAGTCCCAGGCCATGTCGATATGGAACGTGTTGTCTCGTAGATATGAGCGTCATTTGATTGGTCCAACTGAAGACATGGACCTAGGCTGCTAGGGCCGAGAGTAGGGGTTTCCGGACGTAACCGATTCATGATCGTGCGAACACGGGCGTTTGCAGGTTCATTGCTTGAGGCCGCGTTTGTACGTTCACTTAGTCACCGGGGTGTTATCCTGTTTGCGAGATAGTGGGCGTAGATGATCGCGAAGATATCAAGCGTTTGTATGTTAACGTGTTTGTCGCGTGTGCTAGCTCGTATGTAAATTCACGTGCAATAATTCGATTTTATAACCGTGCGGCCTTTTGCATTTTCACGTGTATTCTTGAACGGTCGTGCGTGGACCGTGAATCTAATACTAAATTAAGAGTAAGATTCCTCATATCACCAGGGTTCCCGATCATGTCGCCATGAAACGTGTTGTCTAGTGAGAATGAGCGTCAGCCATGTGTTCCTCGCGCGTACTTGTTGTCACACCCTCTGATCAATCGTTTCCCGAAAAAGCATTTTTCCAATTGGCGGACATGATAACTCAAAAACTTTTCCATGGATTGACTTGATTTTTTTTATAAGAATGATTATTATGTGAAGCTTCTTTACTTTAAAATATGAGAATTTTAGATTTTTAAGACGCCATTTCCCGAAATTCAAACATAATTTTCTGTTTCTTTTTTTTGTTTATCTAGTAACTACAAATCTAAGCTTTATAAATCTTATTGAATTTCCTGTTTCAGATAATTTTATCAAGAGTTATCATGTCCGCCGTGCCGCTCTTCGACGTGGAAATGGTTGGACGTCTACTCTTGGGAAGCTCGTATGTGTATAAATAAACCTTAACATTACACAAAAGGGCTATTCTTGCCTTGCTTTCAAATCGTAAAACAGCATTACTTCCGGTTTGAGCATTTTACACCAGACGCCCCCTGAACGAGAAAAGTATAAATTACCCGACATTATTTTTGGTATGGTAGGTATGGTAGTGGAATGTAAAGTAGAAGAAAAGGACACATGCAACATGCAATCAAACTACTTGAACCAGCAAATGGTCTTAATAGACCATTAACGACAATTGTATACTATTAGAATCTTGCCATACTGTGCTAACCGGCAATAGATGATTCACGTGCGTCCATAAATTAATCGTACCTTAATTTATACAATCCGATCTTCTCGAATGATTCGAGTCAAAGTCCGGATTGAACAACAGTAAAAGTGATCAACGAATTCGAGGAAGGAAAAAATCGCACCCGAGGCATCAAATTACCCACTATTCTATCATATTAGTCAGTTCTGCATTCATTCACCGACCAAGCTGTCACAAATACTAAGATGAGCACATACACAGATAGACATCCGATTAGCACATAACAATTATACACGTGTACTAAAAACTACAATTATTACTACACTCACACTATTAGAGTGCTACTATAACATTTCCTTAACGGTTGCGGTAGTGCAGATTTTAAAAAAAACATCAAAATGCCCCTAAGCCCCATCGGTTTCCTCGATGTACCACTATCGAGACGTAATGCAATAATCATCTTAAAATCCGTTAGAGGTTCTTTAAAACTGATACATGAAATATGCTTGATGATGTTCACAATACCATCAAACCGGTCAACCAAAGAGAAGGAAATTATTTTTAAAAAAATCGCTCTTAAAAGGTTTTATAACAAAAGTGTTAAAAATCAACAAAATAATTAAAAAGCGGTTCCCCTTTCTTTACACCACTTACCGATACTACTCCAAACTAGTAGTGCCGATTACAACCGGGACCGGGACTGCAAATTTTGTGTGTTCCGGAAAACCAGTTTCCATCAACGCGCCCCCCCATGGCCGAGCTGAACTGAAACATTCCCTCCTATTCGGGAATCGGACGAAATCTCGTTTGTTGCCAGCAAGCATCTTATGACCGGTGGTAATTACTTGACCAGTTTTGCCGCATGATGGTCAGTGGTATCGCCGTGGGGTAGGGGGAGCGAGGCACCCTTCATTTCCTCCGGCGTTGCACCGTACTGTGGCAGCACCACAGTCGTCGACCGTCCGGTGTTTCTCATTTCTCTTTTGTTTTGGCACTTGAAGACGTTAAGTAATGGAGCCTCGCCGGGAACCTGAGACGAGTACAACTTAACAACAAGTGTTTTGCGGTTTTCGGTGGACCATAGAGCTATAAAGAGGGGGAGGCCATCTTTTAAGCTTTGCTGATAAATTTGCAAACTCATTAGGATGCATTGCACTCTTTTGTGTTGTTGTGAAAGTGGTTTCCACTTGAAAGTTACCATCTCAACGGAACCGCATGCACATTTTTAATGTGAAGCTTCAAGTGGACATGACAAAATTTTATTGACCCAAGATAATCAATTTATCCATGCATGCCGGGAAATTCCAGCAAAGCAGCATTCATGCACACCAGAAACTAGAAGTGACCGACCAACGATCGCTCGCCGAATGAGCTCATACTAGCAGTGCTATACATATTGAAATTTATGTTTCCCCGCACCCTGTCCCACCAGACGGTGGCAGTCTACCATCACCCAGTATGGTCTTTAGACTTTAGGTTCACTGCAGCGCATATGCGACCGCAACTTAATTTCCATTGAATTGATTCTTTCTCGTTTTTCTGCACCGATACTTCCGAGTTCCATGGTGCGTGCTGCGGTGCCCGTTGTACGCTTTTCAACTACACTCATCACCCTGCTACCCCCTTAAAAATTCAAGTCCACCATAACTCTGCCACAGTCCAGATCTGTCCGTATCTGGTTGATACCAATTTTGGATGAATATATAAAATAAAAAGTCGCGTGTGTTGGTACAATCGCCTTGATTGTTATTCTTCAACATTCTGCGCGCGGTTTTACGGGACGGATAATTTGCTTCTTTTTTATGACCTAAGCCTGTGCTGCTGCAGTCTACGAGCTGGACGATGACGTAATGTAGCTACTCGTCGTGCGTTCAAGTCCGGTTTGGCAAGGCAACCATCGTGTACGTGATCGGGAATCGGAACCAGAGGAACTGTTCATCATAACATAACTAAACTTGGTCGGCGAAGCTATCGGAACGAGCAAATCGCGACAATTACTATTTTAAATCGTTTGTAACTCGAACCACGCGGGCAACAAACGTATATGGAGGACGCCATCCGGAACAACTCATCTCGGTCAACCTTAGCTGATATCATCAGAGGCGTTAAAATGGAAGACGGTGCTGCTGCACACCTGATGCTTCTTCTCGCACAAATGAGAAGATCAGCTCACTCGATAATGGGTATATAAAACACCTACTTAGCGCACCAGACCGTATCGAATAAGTCTCTTGGACCCTTTTGGCCTGACTGCTTCGCGTTGTAGGAGGGCATTCCTGGGTCGGTTAACAAAGTGCATTCCGAGGGCTTATTTTCAGCGAACGAGACAAGAGTCCATAACACCTATCCAGGTATAAAAAAGACGGAAACAATCGAACAATCTTCCTTTTGATTTACTTTCGCTTTCGATTCTGTGATGCAACTGAGAGCGCCTGAACGAAAGGGAACTAGGCAACTCAAGTTCCCTGATGAGTCTCCACCGACTGCGAACGGCGCGCGGATCAAAATCGCTTAGCTAACAAAGTCACGAGTGAGTGTGTGCGGTTGTTTATCTGTTTGCGATGCCGATCATGTACTTCGCAGGAACTGAATTGACTCATTGTTCCCTAATGGTGCTGCGGTTGGATGGTCTGTTTCTGTGGCAGGAGCGCCACCAGACGCTCCATTATGGGTGTGTGAATGTGCGGTGGCTTTGGCACAATGATGCAGATTACTATGTATCGTACTAATCGTCTGCTGATCAGATAGCTGCTTTGGAGCAGTACTATATATGGAAACAAGATACCCATTCTTCTGACCGAATGGACGGCCTTGATGGTTACCGCAGCAGGCAGCATGACATGCCAAAGTTAACACTGTGCATTGGCCTTAAGCGCAATTCATCGAATTTCCTATCTATTCGGAATTGGCATTTGTATGGACTAGATATTGGGATAGGTGTGCGTGTGTTTAAAGTTCTAGTCTCATTTTCAATGGCATCCAGTAAATGAGAGCTAAATTTTTACTCAGAAGTCAGAAACATCTGTTCATTCGAAACTGTCTTTTGTATCGATTTTGTAAACATTTGAGCAAACGGGGAGCGACTCGAATCTAAAAGTGTATTCAACATAAATTCGCCTGCCTAGAAAAACACTAAATATAATGAAAGTACCATAAAATGCAATTGAAGTGTTAATAAAAATACTCCATAATAACCATAGAAATAAAATAAAAATAATTAAGGAATATACAAATGCATACAAATACCAATAAAGCTCGCAGTCTGTCATCTCATCTTATTCAGATCAGGGGCTAAAATCATTCCGCTGCTATAGCAGAGTAAGCAATCAAATCTACCCGCGCCTCGCACCTGCGCCCGACAAAACCTAGTCCCTCCTACCTGACCATCCAATGCAAATCAATCCAAAATGATACAAATAGTCAGAAAACATTGGTTGCGCACCCAGAGCAGATCCCTACGTGCCAGTTTTGTGATCAGCCGCAATATCAGGTAAAACCTTGCACAGAAGCTGCTTAGGAAATTCCACCTATTACGACCAAGATCGGTGCACAATCGTCTTATGCTAATGACTGTGGATCGATCAGTACTACTAACTAAACAACGATCGCATCCAGCACCAATGATTGCGCCCAGTGCCTCCAAACCAACAACCAGCACCACCAATAAATAAAACAAGGCCGATGAGGACGAATTAACAACAGTGACCCGTAAGAACGAGAAAGAAATATGGACAGCTGATCAGCAGAACCAATGACGATACGGACTGCCCATTAAAGAAAAAGAGTCCCATATTGTAAAACAACAAGCTCTTATTCCGAGCAAATAAAAAACTCATGATTCCCCCGTGTTCATGGTCCAGAAACGGGCCATATTCTTGGTCTTTGAATGGTGTTCGAGCTCATGTGAATTTGATCGGGATGCTATAATGGGTAGTGGGCGTGAACGATAACGCGAAAGAAGGCAGAACAAGTTACATCCAAACTGCGGTGGACAATGCAACTAAGACGCTGTCAACAAAGAAGAGGATTTCAGCACGCAGCAGCAAATAGCGCCAACAAGACCCGACAGATAAGCATATTGGTAGACTGTTTTAAGTACGTACTGTAAAAACAAAAAAAAAGGTTCGCGGCTCAGTTATGCTGACACATTAACCTATTCCAAATAAGTTTAAAAAAATCAACAAAGCCTCTAAAACATCAGAAAAATTTAAAATATTGTTTTAAATTTTAATAAAAGTTATACCATACAAAACCAAGAATGTGTCATAAGCATAACATAAAGATACTATCAGAGTAGTATGAAAATAAAATAAAAGTGCTATAAAAACTTATAAATACCCCAAAAGAACCACAAAATATGATAGAATTCCATAAAAACACAATAAGTTTACAATAACATGAAAGTATTGACAAAGTACTTTAAAAGTGCTTTCTATGGAAGTATCATTACAATGGCATAAAACCGTAAAAATACCATACCGTGAAAGTAGAGATGTACAATAAAACCACCATAATATATTGTATGAATGGCAATGAATGTCTAAAAATACTGTAGCAATAATTTTACAATATTATGCTGATATCAGAGAAGTGCATAAAAATACTATCAAAGCATTAAAAAAATTTTATAAGTGCAGCATTAAACACCATGTTAGCGTTAAAAAATTACTATTAAAATATCATATAAATATTATTAAAACGCTATAGAAGATCCACAGCAGTACTATGAATGTGCCAAAAAATATGATGGAAATACCATAAAAGTACCATAAAATAGCACAAAAAATAACATAGAAATATTATGAAAGTACCATAAAATAGCAGAAAAAGAATAACATAAAATTACTGAAAAATAACTAAGAAGTGTCCCAAAAACACCATAAAAGATTCATTAAAGAAGCATAAAAGAACCATAAACATGCCATATAAAAGCACTATAGAAATATCCTACCACTACCAATAGTGCCTACAAGTAATTTGAATGTACCATAACAATCCATCAAATATAGTAGAAGTACCATAAAAATCTATAGAAGTATCATAAAAGATTCATAAAAGTACTAGAAAAATAAGATAAAAATACCATTCAAATCCCATGAATCCCGGTGCTCCGAATCATGATCGAATGTATTTTGAATTTCCAGGTTACTCGATCTTGAGCCGCAAGTCTCCAGTCTTCTCGAGTTTGTGACGCTTCTCGAAGATAGGGAAACTAATCCGAAAGTATTACTACTTACACCCAGATCATCCCGATCACGTAGTGGATTGCTTCGTACTACCGGTCACTCCCGCCACTTTTAGAAATTTGGCCGGGAAACTGTCTTTCACTCATTCCGGGCAAAATAGGTGATACAGAAAGTCAATGCTCTGGTTGCGGCGTTTTATAGACCGTAAATCGTTGTCGTTGGCGGTTAAGTGGATAATGCACTTCAAGCTAATAACAGGACGAAAGAATGTTTCCCTCTTGACCAGTGCATTTGTGTTCCCGATGATAAGTTTTATGTGTTTTGGGTAAAATCTGTAGGTCTCAGGATTGTCGTTGGTAGGCACGTAGGCATTGATCAAGCTACCGTCGAAGAACTTGTCCTTTATCCTTAACACGCAGATACGACAACCATAAAACCATAAAATATCATAAAACGACCACGAAAAAGTAATAAAGCATCATAAATGAATAATTCGCTCAGCATGAACATATTATGAAAGGACCCCAAAATTACCGTTAAGGTACCAAAAAACAATATATCATCAAAGTATAACAAAAATATCATAAAATACCGTTAAGATAACATAAAACACCATAAAAAAATCTTAATATAAAAACCATAAAAAATGCCCCAAAATAATATAAGTACTCCATAGAAATACATCAACAATGTATAAACATACTTGAAAATATTTAACAATGCCTTGAAAGCATCATAAAGTTCTATAAAAGTAATATAGAAGATACATGAAAATACCATAAAGGCAAGCTGAGCACGGAAACTATAAACACAAAACTAATTTATCTCCACTAAGGAGAAAATTGTTTAAAACCACATTTACGCGTTAAGGACACAAAAACTATAACTAAATTCGTTATGAAATTTGCGTTTCGACTTCGACCCATCAGAATCCGTCACTAACTTAGTGACAGGACTAAGCTAGCGCCGGGTATACGAGACTAATTGTGTTCCTGAGCAAACTCCTAGTCAAACATGATGTCCCGCAAGAAAAGATGTTCATTTTTAAACTGATGATAACTAGCGAAATCGAAACATGTGGTTTGACAAGATCCAGTATAATATAATCCCATGCGGGACCATCATGCTTGAGTAGGCGTTCGCTCAGAACACAATTAGTGTCTCTTGAAGTTAGCGTCAATCCAGCGCTAGCTTAATCCCGCCACTAAGTTAATGTTGGATTCTGATGAGACGAAATCGAAACGCAAATTCCATAACTAATTCAATTTAACAATTTTTTTACAACAGTAGAAACAATTCACACAAGGATGAAGTTTTTTTTTTGTTGTGTAGGTCAATGTAATAGCTATACTGATTGTTCAGAAAAACAGGAGGGAAAGGAGTGTATCTCGAAAAAAAATATTTTTGCTCCGTTTGAACTTGGATGCGCGATGTGGGCCCATCGACTAAATATTCAAGATTGCACCGATATGTCGATAATTCATAATCCGGAACCTAAAGCGGTAAAGAGAATCTTGTGTCGTCTCCGTTGGATGTTTGAAAAAGCTCCGATGATTCTGACCACCTCAACGTTCATGCAACGCTATTTGAAAAAGAAGGGTGGGTCATAAACCAAATTACATTGGATTCTCAATTCATTTTTGTTAGTTTTGATACAGAAATTTGTCGAAGATTTTTTTTTATTTAAAATTTAAACCATGATTACGATTTATAAAGCAACTGCACATATCGCCAGTGATAAACAATTTTGCTTAAACATGCAACGGTATCGAAAGTTGTTTACTCATCTCAGTATCGAAAAAAGCCTCCGGAAGAAAGGTGAGACGGCCTTGTTTCGAGCCATTGGTGTGACTAAAGAAGCTCGATCGGTGCAAGCGTGATGAAGTTGTTAAAAATGGTTACTTAGACTTCGATACGACTGAAATCACCCCTCTTGGCCACATGGCGGGGGCACAGAAAAGCATGAATCACGTACACCGGGTTAGCTGAGCATTCTAGCATCACGTTCAAAGAAAACGCGATGATCCCATCGAACTGTGGCACGGAAATCGGTCCCAACCGGCAGTAGTGGGTGTACAATGACACGTACAAAGTGTAAACAAATCGATGGACACTTTGCTCGCCTTATCGTCGATTCAAGTGAATGCACATTCAATCAGTTTGTTGCAGCCACACCCCAATTAAAAAAGAATCAGTTAGAATTAACCACGAAAAAGAATGAGCCATTTCATTTTTTCATATATGTACGATTTTTTCTCTCGTTAGTCATCGTTCTGGTTGTGAAGAGTTATTGAAAGTTGAAAGATGTTATCGTGCATCGTCGCAGCTTATTTTTTTCTAGGACAATAACCGAGCCTGAACCAATGACTGGTATGGTGATAGGCACTGAAATGCAGGCAGTGCCACACCTGCGTCGATCGTGATGCAGACGACCGTGTCGGCATGGATATTCTCGATACAGACTTGAGCTCGTTTGTGGACAAAAGATCAGTACATTATCGGTATATGAACCAACAATGTCTGTTGCACAGGGCGAAGGTGAAACGTGAATGTGCACCTTCCAAACAACCCAGACTATCTAAGTAGAAGGCTGGAATGTGGTTTGTTTCAGAGTCCAAAGAAACTGGTAGAGAGCTATTCTCTTCTGCTCTTATTTTCACCGTCGGTAGCAAACAAGAGTAACATAGAGTGAGATTTCTTTATTCCAAAAAAGAGCATAAAGCGCCGGAACAAATTATTGACTCTGCGCAAGACGTTATGGGCAGCCCCCTGTCAAGGACGACGTCTCTGTACAGCCAGCATCACTGCCATGGAAATCAAAACATGAATTTTGAAACGAATGATTAAAAGCTGTAATTAGTTAATAAATGTTGTTTTTCTGAATAATATGGTGTTAAATCATCCCACAAGATGCAAAACGTCGTGTGAAATGCTTGAATATCGTGTATAGTGCCGAACATAATTCTTTGTTTGGGGCTTTATAGCTATAACGCCCCACATATGTAGGTCGCTGTCAAACTCCATATGATGGTATAGGGTTGCCAGAGGGCTGGTTATGGGTCATAAACAAGCACACATCGGTAAAAGAAAATAAACGAAATCTGGTAGATTATCTCGCCAAACCAGCTTCGGTAACTAATCGATGACTCTGTACAATCTGCGTCCATCATTGCTCCACACGATTAAGTTGTTTCAATACCACTCGAACGGTAAATTCTGACGAGCAAAACGGCGGACCACAACGAAATATGCGCCGGCATCGATGGCAAATCGTCGGCTCTATGATGGAACACCAGGCGCTAAGAGGGCAATAAAGTAGGCACATTGTTGGAACCGTAAGCGCCAAGAAGCGATGATGCAGAACCGGTAATAAGATGCTATCCTGCCCAACCCTTTTCCGCCCTTACTCTTGCACCGACTGGATGCTGTGTTCCTCGGACCAGGTTGAGTTTAGTTTGGCTACTTGCTGTAGAACCGAAGTATAGCACTTGAATTTGCGTTCGATGATTCTTTAGTTAGGCATTTGGCTATACATCAGACACTTCGCGAATGAGTTGATCAAGGACCATTCTTGCTAATAGCTTTTGATATCGAATGTTAAGAACAATCGTCATTGAAAACTGCGGTAGACTCTCTTGGGCGTTTTTTCTTATTTTGGCAGGTATTAGTAAGGGAAAAACAATAATGGAAAACATGATTTTCTGCAAACTTTCAAAACCTACGCTTTGATTGGTTGCCACTGTTCATGCTGTGCAAGTATACTTCATTTGCTTCATACCGTTTCTGTTAAACAGATAACACGTTTTCTACCGGTCAGTAGACCGAACCGGTCAGTAGACCGAACCGGTCAGTAGACCGAACCGGTCAGTAGACCGAACCGGTCAGTAGACCGAACCGGTCAGTAGACCGAACCGGTCAGTAGACCGAACCGGTCAGTAGACCGAACCGGTCAGTAGACCGAACCGGTCAGTAGACCGAACCGGTCAGTAGACCGAACCGGTCAGTAGACCGAACCGGTCAGTAGACCGAACCGGTCAGTAGACCGAACCGGTCAGTAGACCGAACCGGTCAGTAGACCGAACCGGTCAGTAGACCGAACCGGTCAGTAGACCGAACCGGTCAGTAGACCGAACCGGTCAATAGACCGAACCGGTCAGTAGACCGAACCGGTCAGTAGACCGAACCGGTCAGTAGACCGAACCGGTCAGTAGACCGAACCGGTCAGTAGACCGAACCGGTCAGTAGACCGAACCGGTCAGTAGACCGAACCGGTCAGTAGACCGAACCGGTCAGTAGACCGAACCGGTCAGTAGACCGAACCGGTCAGTAGACCGAACCGGTCAGTAGACCGAACCGGTCAGTAGACCGAACCGGTCAGTAGACCGAACCGGTCAGTAGACCGAACCGGTCAGTAGACCGAACCGGTCAGTAGACCGAACCGGTCAGTAGACCGAACCGGTCAGTAGACCGAACCGGTCAGTAGACCGAACCGGTCAGTAGACCGAACCGGTCAGTAGACCGAACCGGTCAGTAGACCGAACCGGTCAGTAGACCGAACCGGTCAGTAGACCGAACCGGTCAGTAGACCGAACCGGTCAGTAGACCGAACCGGTCAGTAGACCGAACCGGTCAGTAGACCGAACCGGTCAGTAGACCGAACCGGTCAGTAGACCGAACCGGTCAGTAGACCGAACCGGTCAGTAGACCGAACCGGTCAGTAGACCGAACCGGTCAGTAGACCGAACCGGTCAGTAGACCGAACCGGTCAGTAGACCGAACCGGTCAGTAGACCGAACCGGTCAGTAGACCGAACCGGTCAGTAGACCGAACCGGTCAGTAGACCGAACCGGTCAGTAGACCGAACCGGTCAGTAGACCGAACCGGTCAGTAGACCGAACCGGTCAGTAGACCGAACCGGTCAGTAGACCGAACCGGTCAGTAGACCGAACCGGTCAGTAGACCGAACCGGTCAGTAGACCGAACCGGTCAGTAGACCGAACCGGTCAGTAGACCGAACCGGTCAGTAGACCGAACCGGTCAGTAGACCGAACCGGTCAGTAGACCGAACCGGTCAGTAGACCGAACCGGTCAGTAGACCGAACCGGTCAGTAGACCGAACCGGTCAGTAGACCGAACCGGTCAGTAGACCGAACCGGTCAGTAGACCGAACCGGTCAGTAGACCGAACCGGTCAGTAGACCGAACCGGTCAGTAGACCGAACCGGTCAGTAGACCGAACCGGTCAGTAGACCGAACCGGTCAGTAGACCGAACCGGTCAGTAGACCGAACCGGTCAGTAGACCGAACCGGTCAGTAGACCGAACCGGTCAGTAGACCGAACCGGTCAGTAGACCGAACCGGTCAGTAGACCGAACCGGTCAGTAGACCGAACCGGTCAGTAGACCGAACCGGTCAGTAGACCGAACCGGTCAGTAGACCGAACCGGTCAGTAGACCGAACCGGTCAGTAGACCGAACCGGTCAGTAGACCGAACCGGTCAGTAGACCGAACCGGTCAGTAGACCGAACCGGTCAGTAGACCGAACCGGTCAGTAGACCGAACCGGTCAGTAGACCGAACCGGTCAGTAGATCGAACCGGTCAGTAGACCGAACCGGTCAGTAGTCTGCTTTCTCATCTTTTTGACCGAATTCTGCTAGCCTCATAAAAAATTAAAAAATTTTGCCTCGTGCAAAAACTAAAAAATATGTTGACTTCTTGTTTCGAAACAAACTTGTACGTTTTGCTCAACAAAAATTTCCACAGAGCTTTACATAGGCTGCGCACAGATTTCTATAAATATTACCTGCATCCTTACCCTTAAGGAAAATTTAAACTAAATAATCTGAAAGAGTTTTGAGGTCATGCCTAAGCCTAATGTAAACTAATGGAGAATATTTTAACAACTTTGATTTTTAAAAAGAAAGTTTGTAAGCCTAAAATTCACTAAGGGTTTGTAAGCCTAAAATTCACTAAGGGGCAGATAAAAACGGGTCTTCACTGTACTTCATTTATGGACAGAAACAAATTATGGAATAGTTCAAACTTCTTTATGCTTCTTTATAACTTTGTAGGTAACTTCGGCATCATTTTTAGTCGAGGAATTTAGCAGACTAAACGAATTACTGAAGACAAAAAGTCTCCCTTTGTAATACTCTCGAAGTTGTTGTTTGTGTACCTTAAAAAATATTGTAACTTAATTTATTTAAGAAGTTAAGTTAAAATATTTTTAAAGATTAGGTTCGTAGATCGTAGATAAAGCTTCAGTGTTATAGAAAGCTTTTCGTCTTGCCAAGGTACAGGTATCTTTCCAGAAAAGTGCACTCTTATGATTTTGCAGTTCCATATCCCTTTTTTTTCAATTTTCGAAGTAAGAAAAAAAATGTTTTGATGCAAGTTATACATTTTGACGAGAATGGGAAAACTTAATCGAATATTTAAAACTCAACTGTATGATATTTTAAAAGATATTTAAGACGCGATTTTTAGACACACAAATATAACGAGCATCAATTTCTAAAGTATTTGAAGAAGAGAGTTATTCAGTAAAAATATTCGCAAAAGTAGTCTCAACAATTTTACCAACTATCAAACAATACTCTTTCTCTTCAAAACTTATGGAACTCTATAAAAGAGAAGGAAAATGCTGCACAATTTTCTTGTAGACATATATTAAAGAAATTCATCGAATGAACAGTTCATGTTGAAAAGAAGGAAAGTATCCATTTGAACTATGTAATAACTATTGTAAATATTGTAAATACAAGAATACATACTAAGTCCTTAATTTTAGACCAAAAATCACATACGTTACTATTATTCAGACAACTTGCCGAAAAAAGAGCAAAATGTTTGATCTCACTATGTTCTGGCCTGACGGCTCGGTAGTCTCGTAAATCACTCGTCGTATGTTCGAGCCCCAGCTAGAAAGTATTCTTGGTAGCCAGTAGGACCGTAAAACTATCCCTGAATTTGTCATACACATTAGGGATCGGCTGCGAAGCGTATCAAAATTAAAGATCAAGTTCTGCACCCGTTTGTCTCTTGTTTGGTGAGTAGAAATCGAAACGTTAATCATAACTAACGAATGGATTTCGCATAAAACGGAGTCGACTAATATTCTCCTCAGGGATAAGGTTTTTTCAGAAATGTTCAGCCGTTTTTATACACCTTGACTTTATGTCCCGCGATTCATTTTACCCCATTTTACCATCTTTTAGCTAAGGCAAGTAAAAGCATGGTGACGGAATAACTTAATGGTGATTATTTTAACGACTCAGCAATTCAGTGTTGGTGACATTCTATCACTGGATTACGTACGCTGTTGGGAATGTAGTGATATCTTTATATTTGCGAAATGGATATTTTATACTTTTCATGCTTCAATAATGCAGAACAACTTAACGACAATTCTTATAATTGCTCTTTTCCATCCATTTAGATCCCGAATACGCTGAGACCAAAACCATCAATTTCATTAAATAACGATTTATAGTTCTTTTTCCCACTTCCCGGCGATCCGACCACCTCACCGCATACATAAAGAAACTGTCGTATAAAAAAACTCCAACTGTGAGTGTGCCGCAGTCAGCGCCCCTGTAAATCTCTTAATTTGTCCACAGAAAAATGAACAACAAACACTCAAGCATCCCGTTGACTTTCGTCATCGCTATCAATAAGTGTGATTCGATGAGACTTTATTAGCGCTTGACTATTAATAAATAATGCCCCATGACGCGAGGCGGCTTCAATGAATTCAAACTTCATCAAGTAATTCTACATGACAATGACCTAATCACACGTACAACTTTGCGATTGCAGATTCCTCGGACATCGTCGACTGCAAGCTGAAACTGATCATGGGTCTAATCTGGACGCTGATCCTGCACTATTCCATCTCGCTGCCGATGTGGGAGGGTGACGATCACGCGAATGAAGCCAACGGAAACAACACCACACCGAAGCAGCGCCTGATGAACTGGATCCACCGGCTGGTCCCGGATCTGCCGATCAACAATTTCACAAACGATTGGACCAGTGGCAAAGCGATCGGCGCTTTGGTGGATGGTGTAGCCCCGGGTCTGTGTCCCGATTGGCCGATGTGGGATCCCAAGGATGCCGTCCAGAATGCATCCGAAGCGATGGGACTGGCCGACGATTGGCTCAATGTGCGGCAGCTGATCCGTCCAGAGGAGATGGTCAATCCCAACATCGACGAGCAATCCATGATGACCTACTTGTCGCAGTACCCGAACGCTAAGCTGAAGCAGGGTGCACCACTGCGTCCCAAGACCAATCCAAACAGGTGAGCAGAATGCGCGAGTTTCGGGTATTGGAGGAAATCGAACAAAAAACAAATGGAAGTAGATTTCCAGCCAAATCCAACAGCTGCCTACATCTCGATCTAGTTGTAGTTAGAATCGTTAACAAAAAAAAAATTTCTTCGCTGATGTACCCGACAAAGGGTGACTGGAGAGACAAAACAATATTTTACTCTTTATTTTATCTTTCTCTCATTCATGCACGCTGCACAGTATTCCACCGCCGCGGTAAGTTACCGTGTCGCTTGTCAACCGATTGAGAATACCAAAAAAAAATGTCAAAATTCATTTGAATGTGGCCGCATTTTCCATAACGTTCACGTTTGATCTCTAGTTTAGCTCAAGTCGTTCCTAAATGCAAGATTTTTAGATTTTAAACCAATCATTAGCAAACAACCGAGGCACTGTGCTGCGGATTGCATTCTGCTAGTGACTAATCACTCATCGATGGCATCATCATTTTACCTTCCGAATCAAAATTCTACGTTAGAAAGCTCGTGTATATAGCGCTTCCCGCATGTGTCACTGTTTTAGAGCTTTCGCTATGCTTCGACATTCCATAGAAGTCGGCGATTAATACCGTTTTTTTTTTTGGTTTTGTTTTTTAAATATCCTAACAGAGTTCGTGCATATGGTCCAGGAATCGAACCGACCGGACCGGTGGCTGGCGCTCCCGCCAATTTCACCGTGGAAACATTTTCAGCAGGAAAAGGTGACCTCTATTGTCTAATCACTCTATCCTAGACTACCCAGAAAAAAATTATTGTTTAAAAACTCAATCGGTCCACCCCTGAGTCAATTCCTGGTCCCACCGAAAATACTTACTCCAAATTTGAAGCAGATCGGACAAATCTAGCTACCGGATCTACGTGCCTGAAGTTTACATTGGATTTTTCGACAATTTTCATGAAAAAGCTCGCATTTTCACCGCTAGGTGGCACTGCATGCATCAGATTAAGTAAAATTTGAAAATTCCGGCTAAATTTGCAAAAATAAGAAAGAGAATTTGATTGCCAACAACTAGTTTTGGTTGAGTATCACTACTCGATTCCCATCTTGTGAAATATTGGTTAGATTTAGCTGAAAAAATGTTTAGAAGAATTTTGGTACATAATAAGAATCATGTTTTCGTTGAAAAAAATGTTGTTCCATCTGTGACCGCATAGATGGCGCCAACCCTAACTTTTCAAAGAAGAGAGATATGATATCGACATGTTCACAAGAATTACTTAGAATTCTCTAGCCTACAACTTTGTAGAAGATACCTAATTTCTATCGCTCTCCGTTGAAAAGTTAGTGTGGGCGCCCTGTATGCGATAGCATGTGAAACTAAAATTTTCTAACAAAACTCGTGCTATAATTCTTCTAAGCATACTATTGAGATAAACGTAACCATTATTTCACAAAAAAATTTACAGTTCGTGGGAATCGAATACTTATACACAACCATGCGCTCGTGCTGCTAGGCCCCATGCAGAACTGACTCAATTATTTTTTTTTATTTTCACATGCAGTGATAATCGGATGCATACAGTGCCACCTAGTGGTGAAACTTCGAGCTAGTGGGCTTTCTCCATGTAAATTGTAAAAATCTCAAACTACAGGCACGTTGGTCCGGTAGCTCGACTTATTCGATTTGCCTCAAATTTGGAGCAAGTGCCCTTGTAACAGTTGAGGTTTTATGGTAGTTTTATAGCCGCTCATAAAACTAAGATTGCACTTGTAGCATGCTATAAAACTTCAATTGTTACTTGGGAGGAATCGACCCAGGTGTAGGCCGATAGAGGCTATTTTTTCTTATCACTCTACCCATCACTGATAATTTTAACTAATTCGCAGGTACCGTTGACGTTGCCGTCATCAACCCGAATGGAAACTCGGAGAAGGTGGATTGTCGCTTCAACAATGACAAAAATCTCACTTACTCGGTATCGTACGTGCCAAAAACCGAGGGACCCCACAAGGTGTACGTCAAATTCTGCGGTCGCGACATACCGAAAAGTCCGTACGAGGTACAAGTCGACAGGCAGGCGGGTGATCCGTCCAAAGTTACCGCTAGCGGACTCGGCATCCAACCGGATGGAGTTTCCGTTAACAAACCGACTTACTTCGATATCGCAACTAAAGATGCGGGGAAGGGAGTGCCCGAAGTCATCATTTTGGATCCCGCCAATCACAAGACTACGGTGGCTGCAAAGCTTCGTCAACTGACCGCGAACCAGTACCGCTGCGAATATACTGCCAACATGATTGGATTGCACTCCGTTAACGTGTTCTACAACGGGCAACAAATCAAAAACAGTCCCTTTGGGGTTCGAGTAGCCCCTACTTGTGACCCGAAAAAGGTGCGCGCCAGTGGTCGTGGTCTACAACCAGTTGGAGTTCGCGTAAACGACGATGACGTCAGTTTCAAAATTTTCACCGAAGGTGCTGGTGACGGAACTCCGGAAGTCAAAGTATTCGGCCCGGGTGGTGTTATCCCCGAGTTCAACATCCGTAAGCTGGACGGCACAACTTATGAAGCTCAATACATTCCATTGAAAGAGGGTCGCTACAAAATTTTGATACTGTATGGTGGCGTGGAAATCCCTAAGTCACCATTTGAAATTACCGTAGGACCCCAGAAGCACACCTCGATAGTCGCGTACGGACCGGGACTCAAGTCCGGGATGGTTGACAACCCGGCTAGTTTCGTAGTGGAAACAAACGGTGAAACCGGTAATCTAGGCTTCAGCATAGCTGGACCCTCTCAGGCAGAGATCGAATGCCACGACAACGGGGACGGCTCGGCTCTAGTCAAGTATCATCCGACCGCTCCGGGAGAGTACGCCGTACACATTTTGTGCGATAACGAAGACATACCGAAGAGTCCATACATAGCGCAAATCTTACCCAAAGTGGATGATTTCCACCCGGAACTTGTGAAGGTTTCCGGCCCGGGAATTGAAAAGAATGGCAGCGTTATTACGAACAAACCAACTGAGTTTTCGGTAGACGCAAGCAGAGCTGGAGATGCTCCACTCGAAGTGAAAATCAACGACGTTTTTGCAAACACCATCCAGCATAAGTTAATGAAAAAAGAAAACGGTACTCAAAAGATAGTTTATATGGCACCGACACCTGATCCGGTAACGGTTGAGGTTAACTACGGTGGAGTGGCGATTCCTGGGTCACCATTCCGCGTGAACGTATCTACTCCTCTCGATCCGACCAAAGTGGAGTTCTTCGGTCCGTGGTTGGAGAGCGGAAATAGACCGAACGCAGCCACTCACTTCAATGTGGATGCTAGGTAAGTTGGAACCTCTATCCCGTTCGATTAATCACTGATCTATGATTTATTTTAGAAACGCCGGCAATGGCCTCCTGGAGATCAATCTGATACACGATGAAACCAAGCAGAAAATCCCTGTTCGAATCATTGATAACGATGACAATACGTACGCTGTCGAGGTGATTCCTCCGCTGGCCGGAACGTATACCACGAACCTGGTGTACGGTGGTCTGAAAGTCCCGATTGCTCCAAAAGTCACCGTCAGTCCAGCGGTTGATGTTTCTAAAATCAAAGTCGACGGTTTAGAACCAAGTAAGTATTCCAAATAACCGCCTGAATTCAACATTAAACGTACTTTTAACCATTAGCGGCCCCCCTAAACAGTTTACAGCAGTTCCGTGTGATCACGAACGGTATCGGTAAGGCCGATCTAGCCGTCACGATCACTAGTCCCTCGGGGAATCGCATCAAAGCTCATGTAATCCCTACGGCGGAAGGTTTCCTAGTCAACTTCACTCCCACCCAGCTGGGAGAGTACCTACTCAGTGTAAGTTTCGGTGGGACTCCGATAACTCCCCAACCCTTCCGGTTGCAGTGTCTGGTGGGTTCTGATTGTCGCAAGGTTCAGGCCAGCGGTCCTGGTCTGATCAAAGGTATCATGAATCGTCCAGCAGAATTCATGATCGACACACGCGGGGCTGGTCAGGGTGGACTTGGAGTTACCGTGGAAGGTCCCTGTGAGGCGGCTATCAACTGCAGGGACAACGGCGATGGAACTTGCAACGTAGCTTACCTTCCCACAGAAATCGGCGACTACACGATCAACATAACCTTCAACGATGATCACATCGCTGGTTCGCCCTTTCAGGCGATCATCTTCCCGGAACCGAATCTGAGTCGTATTCGAGTATCCGGAATGGGAATTCAACCGCACGGTAAAGCGGTCGTGCTTTCGTTGAGTGCGCTGAGAGTCTTGTTGTTGAGTTCGCTGTGTCAGTGTCCGCCCTTAGCCCTTGCCCGCCCTTAGAACACTAAAAGAGTTTTACCCGTTTTACTGCATGGCTTTGCCAGATTGTTTTGAAATGTACTAACTTTAATTGATGGTGTTATTAGTCAGTATTAAGCTTTGTTTTCAATGCTTTCAGGTGTCATCATGAACGCACCAACTGACTTCATGGTCGATATGAGCAAGGTCGGAGACGATGTGGACAAGAGCAAGCTGTCGTGCAATATATTCGATCCTCGAGGTAACGAGATTCCTAGCAAGCTTGTTCCAAGCGACAACAGCGACATCTTTCGCATTATGTACACTCCATTCGAAGCTGGGCGCCACACAATCGAACTGTTGTACGATAATGTGCCGGTCCCTGGATCTCCGTTCGTGGTAAACGTAAAATCTGGATGCGACCCGACGCGTTGTCGTGCTTTCGGTCCAGGACTTGAACAAGCACTTACCGATCAACCAGCAACCTTTACCGTAGAAACACGTGGTGCTGGAGCTGGTGGTTTATCACTGGCTATCGAAGGTCCTTCTGAAGCAAAAATGAGCTGTACCGATAATCGAGACGGTTCCTGCGATGTGGAGTATATTCCAACTGAGCCGGGCGAGTACGACATAACGATTCGCTTTGCGGAAAAACACATCCCTGGTTCACCATTCAAAATCGTGGTCACCGAAGCAACTCGACCGGAGAAAGTGAAAGTTTACGGACCAGGTATTGAGCACGGACAGGTATACGATGGTATTCCTGCTGAGTTCTACATCGATTGCGGTCAAGCCGGACCGGGAAAGATTGCCGTTAAGCTGACCTCTTCCGACGGAAAGCCGATCAGTGTTCACGTTGAGGACAAGGGTGATGGTGTCTATGGCGTATCGTACAGTCCACCGAAGGAAGGTTCTGTTCTCACGGCAAACGTACGATTCGCCGATCAGGAAGTTAGTGCCAGCCCGTTTGTTATGACTGTTGCTCCAGCACCGATCGATAGTGCTCCGGGTAAAGTATACGGCGAGGCGACCACTAAGAAAAATCTACCGGCTTCGCTGCCGGCAAAGTTCCAGATCGATGCACCGAAAAAGGGTTCCAACGATGCGCCCGGAAAAGAGGACATCAACGTTAGCATCAAGGGTCCCGACGGTAAACCGCTCGTACCCAAGATGGAACAGGTCGAGGATGGGACGTACGCTGTAACCTTCGTACCGGACGAATGCGGACCGTACAATGTCAGTATTAAGTGCGGCGGAAAGGATGTACTTGGTTCGCCGTTCCTACTGCAGGCCATACCTACCGGGGAGGTGAGTTAATTACATTTGTGCTCGAGGCATGGAGCGGATGCGGGTTAGGAATCTAATGGTTTTCTTTGTTTTAGGCGGAAAAAGTAAAACTGCTGGAAGCTATCCCGACCAACCAGGAGTACGGCAAAAAGAATCATGTGGCACTGGACGCACGCGAGGCTGGAATCGGTGCAGTTACGTGCAAGATCGTTTCGCACTCGGAGGCTAGGTGAGTGCTCAATGAAGGTTTTGGGTCAGTTTTAAAGGCATTCCCTAAGTTTAGAGTGTACTTGTAGCGTGCTAGAAAACTTCAATTTTACTCGGACGATGTTTCTACAAAAAACGACGTACCTTTCCAAGGATTGTGACATCTCAGGCTGAATTGATAGAAAAATCTGATTCTACTTGCGAAAGCAAGTTTTAAACCCTTTTTTCAAGCGGTGTAGTGAAATACGTGAGAAAGCTGTGTAGAGGACAAGCCACTGTAGTCAAGATTTAGAACCCGTGGGGATACTAGGGTTTGTTCCTGGTCTTGTAAAACCAGATCCCGTCAAATCGTTCATGATCTGTGTAGAAACTTACTGAGTTTGAAGGAATAATAAACTTTGTCTCCAAGTTGACCGTTCAGTTAGTTATAGAAATAGATTCAAAGTACGGCATTACTTGCAACAAGTCTCAATTTGCAATTACGAAGTTATTTATAGGATATTTTTAGTCGTCCTGCTAAATCTTCAGATTGCTTATGAAGTTTGGATTATGGTTGTTTCGGAGGAGTTCATATTCGGGTCCTTCTGCTCACCACTTCGAAGTGAATATCAATGCAGATTGTATTTAATTCAAACATATTCAAATGTTCTTCTTACAAGGATTACAACATCGCCTTCAGGTAAACTCACTTCATATTCCATTTCAGCTCAATACTACTAATGACCACAGTAAGGGTGACAGTAATTCGCCCCGAGGGCATCCCTTGTTTGTTTTCATAATCAGTGTCGTATTTCCAATCATAGTACTTACTTCACGGATTAGTTTCTAATTGAACTATGAAAAGAATGATCGAATTATTATAGCCCATTTCGCATGAGCGTCGGTAACAGTGTTTTATGAGTCAGACACTGCTTGAACTTAAGTTTGTGTTTGTATATTATTCGTGGGAATCTGAAAAAATGTTTCCTACTTCCTTAATTTTTTGTTGGAGACTGCGACCAGTATTTAGATCTATTGTGGTAAAAGCATTTGATTAATAATAAATATAAATATAAATTACAGTCGTGATTGGCTGATAACACACTCAGTGGACCGCATTTTGGTTGGACCTTCACTAATTGAAGAATTGTTCAACTAAACATCAGATGAATGTCAAAATCTTACGTCATATTTACGTAGAAATTTAAATAGATGCTACATATTACACCTGTGAAATGCTATTCTGGTCCTTGCTGCTGACGTCCAGATGGGACAACAGAACGCGGAATGAATAATTTGATAACAATCAATTTTCTTTTGTACCTAACTATCGTGCATAGTCATTCAAGAGGGCGGTGTTAAAACACAATAATATGCTCGCTCGCCGGTCGAATAGTATGACCAAATTATGGCGCAGAGCATGACTGTCACAAAATCGATTTTTTCGTTATTTTTGGCTGTCAAACTTTTTACAGAATATACAAAATTGTTATGCATATTTCCGCTTAGGTTGTACAAAAATCGAGTTATTTCGTTCAGCACAACGGCAAATACTCGCATTAAAAATTAAGAAACCATTCCGGCCGAAAATTCTGAAAGGAAACAATTCGATTCAATTTACATTCATGTATATGTAAAGTTCGCCATTCTCCAAGCTTGTTCAGCCGAATTTTTCGTCTCAACTAATCCAGCTTTGTCCATAATTCTAGTTTGAAATGAAGTGAAAATTAAAATCGAAAGGAATATTGTAGAATCAATTCAAAATTTCCGTAACACCATAACAATAATCGATCAATTCTCCTTCACAGTGACGTCGACCTGGAGGTGATCGAAAAGGACGGTTTCTTCGACATCTTCTACACGCTAAAGGACCCAGGCGACTACGATCTGGACATTAAGTTCGGTGGTCAGAACATCCCGAATGGAGTTTTCACAATCAAGGTATATTAAGTAATGTTTCTCGTTAGTTTTACGCGTCCCGTGTTCAGTTTCTAGTCATTGTTATTTATTTGGTGGTGGTGGTGGTAGTGCTGTCCGTTCCATGATTGTGTTGGTTCAGTTAAGCGGTGTTCAATTTGCAAAACACAAAGCTCAGTTCATCTAGTCAAAATGTTGATTCGTGCTATTTATGAAACAGAAGAGTTACAGCAGACATGAATTTTTCGAGATAATAAATCAACCCGAGAAAGAAGAAAACATATACATTTCCTTTGTTTCATTATAGTTTGCTCGTTTGCTGTTTCGTTTGTCGCGTAGAAGAAAACAATTTAACAGCTGCTAGAAATAAATTCTGTACCGCTTCACTCCTTGTGCAAAACTTGTGCCTTAACATAATTCGAGCAGTACAGTAGGTTGCATGCAAGTTTGTTTGAAACTGAAAACAACACGTATGACTCTTTCGGCCTAGTAAATGTAAATGCAGAGATGAACCGTAGTTTTATAGTTTCATTTGTGCTATCAACCTATATCCAGGAATTCCATATAAAAATATTAGAGCGATTTAATAAAATGCTCCAATTTTTGTTGGAGATTGGTGTAGTTGTTCTGTATTAAAACTTTTTTGACCCATATTATTTTAGGTAGGCGGGGTGCACGTTTTTGAGATACGATGGTTCATACCATTACAGTACGAATTGATATTTGTTGCTGATTTTTGCTAGATTACTCATTCTAAAAACTTTAAACTTACTGTGAAAATATAGAGATGGTTTATGACTATCTCAGAAATGTGAAGCCCGATCCTAAAAATTTACAACCACACCAATTTTCACCAGATTGGAGCACTTTTCAAAATTGTTCTAATGGAATTACTGATGATTATGCTAAACGCTTCCTATTTGATGCCCCTCATCGCACTGCTTAAATACTCAATGCAAACCTCACCAAAGGAAAAGTATATGTTATGTTTTGCATCATTCAAAGTCCCATTCACCGATCAAGCCCCATTGATAGTGTATGCTCTTCAGTTTCATAAATAACCCGATTTATTTTTGTGTTTTTTTTATAATACAATTCATGCCGTGCGTACGTGTTTGTGTGAATATGTGCGTTGTTTACTAACCCTCCGTTTGCGCTGAAAATGGAACCTGTGAGCTAATATTGCGTTGGGCAAATGAATTTATAGCTTAACCGATGGTAATATATCCGAAAGTTTCACAACGAAACCATTCTACGGATCGATTAGCAAACAGGTAAGTTGAAGGAGTTTCTTTCTAATTCTGTCAAGCTTGAGAAAGGTGTCACAATCGATTTCGTTACTTTTCGTTGGGATCTAGAAAGCAGAAACCTTGTTGCAAAATGCCGAAATATTTATTTTACCCCGGTGTGCTTTGCACATTAATCGATATCACAATAGTAACATCGAAGCAAAAAAAAACAGTATAATCTTGAAAATAGGATGATAAGTTTATTGTTTTAGCCAATGCGTTGCACAGGGATAGCTAACGGATCTAACATCAGGTTTAAATAAGTAGAGCGACACTAAATATAAATATGCCTATTATTCAATCGGATTATTTTCGTTTGAATTTTTTTAAATAGAATGTTTGCTAAATAATTACGCAACTCAGTCTCGTTGTTTTGATTGCGGCAAACTCATTTTGAAGGTCATCCTGAGGTAATTGTTATCCTACGATTGTATGTTTTGAATAGTATTTATGCGTATTCCTACCATTGGTAGTGTGATTGTATCAAAAACAGCATTACTATTAAGGTGCGCTGGTAATCATCACCAATAACGGTTCTAAAAAAAGCATTCCTTTAAATGAAAAGATTATTAAGAACTTTAATACGGACAATAACGGACTATCAGAATGCTTACTCTAGTAGTTTGTGATGCAGTAGGTATAACACTGCTTTACAGAGTCGAAAAGCGTGTCAACATGTTTTTTATAGCTTAGACGTATATATTAATTATCTAAGATTAGACCACAACAATTTCAAAAGCCAGTACTAAGTATTTTTAATTACACAAAGTGAAAAGCAAGGAAACGCCGGGCAGTATACGTTGTTGTGGGGAATACAACCCATTCACTCATCGTGTTTTTGCATTATCTTTTCATGTTTTCGAATTAGCGAAAAACATAACGGAAAAAGTTATTGATCGATGAAACGATGAATCAAGATTGATTCTCCCCAGAATTGAATTTTCTTCTAAATCGTTACTTTTAAACTAATAGTTTCGAGAGTTGTCCTACTGGAACAGTAGAGCTAGAGTCTCGGAAGCTCTACTAGTCAAAATCACTCACAATTGCAGACGAGACGGCAAATGTCACCTACTAAAACACTGTTTAATGCCAATTGCAGCGAGTCGTGATTCTAAATGTGATATTCATTGTGCGGTTCAGACATGTGCGGACGATCGCGTGTATCATCGCGAAGGGTTCTAGCGTTTGCACGTTAACTTGTTTGATCGCGGCGGCATTTGTTGTCGCGTGTATGTAACTTCGCGTCCATTCTCGTTTGTTCTTGGATGATTGCGCGTGGACCGTGAATCTGATACTTAATGTTCGGTGTACGGTTCAGATGTTAGAAGAGAGTGAGTTCTTTCATATCACGAGAGTTGCCAGTCATGTCACCGTGGAACTTGTCTAGTGGATATGAGCGTATTTTTTATTAGTCCAACCGCAGGCGTGAGCCCATGCTGCTAGGGCCGAGAGTAGGGACATCCGGACGAAAACGTTCACTTCGTCATCGATGCGTTATCCTGCTTGTGAGATCGTGCGCGTAGGTGTGCTTGGATGATTGCGAAGCGCTACAGCGTGTGCATGTAAACGTGTTTGTCGCGTGTGCTAGCAGGTATGTAACTTGACGTGAATAAACTCGATTTTATAACCGTTTGGACATTTGCATATTCACGTGTATTCTTAAATGATCGCGCGCGAACCGCGAATCTGATACTTTCTAGTGCATGGTTCAAATTCTAGAAGAGGGAAGATTTCCCCGTATCACTAGAGTTTTCGGTCATGTCGCCATGGAGCGAAAAGCCTGTTTTCAGGGTTCGACCATGAAGTGATGAAATTTTTTGAATATTTTCCATTACCGACAGAAGCAATGAAAATTTGAATTGGATTCGATTGCCACATTTATGCTGGTTGTTGAACAATACAGCACCAATCCAATCACAGCTAATGGCTGCTTTTACAAAATTATTTTTATCATAGTTTATGGTAGTCATATAATCCACGGAATTCGTTACACATTTGTGAGAACATATTCCAACAAATCGCTCAAAAATCCATTTCAATAAAAAATGAGAATTTTTTCAGTCATGTAGTTAAAAAACAAAACAAAAATTTTGGCTATTTCAGTATTTTTTGTTAAAAATATAATGCTTATTCTTCAAAAAAACGTCAATGAATATTGGAGAAGGGGCCCTGGTCAGCTGTACGACGCAACTTAGTTGCGATGCTCCCACAAGAGCGCTGGACGACACTGTCCGCAAGGCTTCGACTCCTCTGATCGAAATTATTTTAGGTATTTTCTTACTTCTGGTTAATTAGACAGTCATTGTTCACCTCCACTCATGCACATCCATTCCAAAACGTAAGTATACGCAACGCAACGTACGCATTTTTCCTGAATTCGTTATAGAAAAAAAGCTAGGGGTAGATAATGTACGAACCATAACCGAGGTGTTGACGTTGGACAATGATTTTAAATGAAAGTTTTCTTTATGATCTTAAAAAATTCTGATGAGAACATGCTACATTTACTGCTAATTTGGCAAATTTAATTTTTTCGAATAACTGAACTAGTCAGCATTCCTTAACGTTTATGGGCAGAAATTTACTGAAAATTATCAACTGAATTTGATAGATGTTTATATATACTCGGCAATAATTTACTGTTTGTTTTACTGAACTTATTACCGAATGAGATACTATTCAAATCCCCAGGAAAATTTTGCTGAACCCGGTGAATCAAACTTTATGTGTAAATTTAGCCATTTGAAAGAGATACAAGCAAAATTTTAATAATATGATACACTAACGAAAAGTCCTACGTCAACACGCGGTTATGTCCCGGACATTTCCTACACCTAGTTCTTTAGGATTTTTTTTAAAATTTCCGAGTGTTTTTGTTATAATCTTCAGAGTCTCATACCTTGGATAAAAATGTGTATTTCATTGTTCCAAACAACGATACAGAAGGTCAAACAAATTTCAAAGAGTTTTTCACAAATAACCTAATATATCTCGACAGCCTCAATACATCGAGCTTTCATGTTTTCAATATTTTTTAAAGTTTGGAGAGGAATTTCTTCAGAATGTCGTCTACTGTTACTATTTATTGAGACAAGTATCAAAATAAATGGAACCCAACAATCGAACGAAATTTTTGAAAACTATTTGAAGTATGATTCCGCATTGAGTCCTTCCCATGGAGTACAGATTATTCAAGCATAGTACATCAGAAATTTGGCAGCATATCCTGTATTTTGGAAATTAATCAAAAAGTACGCGCCAACCTGCTAGATGAACTTGCACAATTCGCTTCCGTCACATTCAACTTTCGCCGGTGCAGTGGGCGCCGCCGCATCTGTTCGTGTGCAGCTTAAAATATTCTAATTCTTATTATAAACCGAAATTAATACATTTTGCCGTGTTTCACTTGGTGGTGCTCGGACTTGTCGCTCTTCCGGGGCGAACCGGTGGTTGCCTTCACATCGGCGGCTTACCAGAAACAGATACCATCAGAACGGTCAGATGGATGGATATCGCGCGGCGTCAATCGTCAGGTTGGTTGTCGGTCGCTTGGTGATGGGGCCTGGCGGCGTTGGATGGAATTACATGACAGCTAGTGTGCAGCACCCAAAGGGCAGAATCATGTGATGTGATGAAAATGTCGTGTCAGAGTCTATATTCTATTTATCTGTCCTAGCATGGGGGATCTTGCAAGTGATAGTTTGTTGTTTTTTTTGTCGGTACGCAACGGGTGATTTAATTCAACCCATCTTAGCGTCCTTCGCCTGAGTGAAAAACAGGACTAATTGCAGGTGTTATTCACGTTGAATGAAAATTGTTTACGACTCTAGTCTCGATTGGTATCAAGCGGTACACACCTGTTCTGCAGAGAACAGACGTCAACCTTAGCCGTTTGAATAATTGATTTAAAGGGAAGTAGAATACGCGCCGCCACTGCTACTGATTAGAACTCAATTCACAGCTGATCAGATAGCGAAATCAAAATATCCTTTAGCTTGGGATACACTGGTATGGCGTCGCTAGTGATTTAATGAGTTTTGTTAAGATATTAACCTGTACATAGAGACCTTAACGCGGTAATGGATTGTAGTCTTAAACGTTAATAAAGGAGATAAAGAGCGACGATTATTCGCAATACTGTATGAGAGGAAGCGAACGCTTAAATCGCTTGTCATTTCGTATAACATATAGTTATCACAATATATGGGGAAAATGACATTCTTCACCATATCAGAAGTAATTAACTGTCTGTTATTGCGATCTGTAAGATTTCCAACGCATGATCTTGCGTTGAGCATAAATCCAGCTTGCACTTCGCTGCAGTTCAATGTGTTCTTTTTCTCTCGTCAGGAAGTTTACTTCAATTACATCAGAACTTGCACATCATTGCGAATCACCAGCAGCCAAAAATTCAACTTCCGGATCGACTGGCATTCTTTCTTCAATTTGTTCCTCCCAGTCAGGGGCGGATGTTTATGGACACTTTTGACTTTTCGGCTTTTGTGGACTCACAGACAAATTATTTATTGTTACGAGCGGACACCTAACAAAACAAAGCGACCAACTGTCGGCATCAAATTCCGAGGGAGGAGGTTTATGTCAAACGCTCCGACGCGCACGATTCGGACCAAGGTCAAGCGAAATTTTCACCACCGGAAAACCTAGTCGACATGGAGCGCTACTACCGTCGTCGTCATCACGACAGCTCGGTTAAGGGGTCTCTCATTAGAAGACATTTACCGAATAGCTGTCATAAAAGCGTTGTAAAGTCGCGGCTCAACTAACACAATAACTTTCGATTTATGGCCCATTATAAATGTTGTGGGCAGGGAAAAGTTATACACCAACGATATTTGTTTAGCTACTGCGACGTTTTGTACGCGTAGCAGTAATTCAATTTCGGCTTAAATTAAGATTTTTTCCCGATGGTATAAAGAGTTGTCTTATAGTCTACCAAATGTACAACGAGTCAACTAGAAACCAGTGACACGTAGATATGTACTCATAGCACTTCGAGGAAAAACGTGACAAACGAACTATCGGATTCAGACTGCATCTTTTCGCAAGGGAACGCCCCATATTACTCGGACACAGTACAGCAAAAGTACAGAAGCATACAGAACAGAAGGAGAATCGGTGTAAACTAACTAGTTCAGTTGAAATTGTGCGTAAAATGCACACTTTCGTTTTCACACTTCTGTTGACACATGAGCGTTATACGACTACCCGAATGTCCACCCAGACATTAAACAAAGCGAACAGAAATTGCGTTTCTTGCGTCGGCGAATACGGTACAAGAACCAGACTGTGTTTTTCCCATTAGATGCATTTTGTCAGTAAAACACCATACTAAAGTGACGCTCATTTGAATTTTGGTTAGAAGATTATGAACTAGCTTAACAGCTCTAAGTCTTTTTAATGTAGAATACATTTAAGCTTTGAACACAGGGACCCGTTTCAAAATATCAGCAGGGATTTTTTGAACGCTAATAACTTATGTTGTACTGAATGAAATAACTAGATTTTTGAACTCTGTTATTGCCTATATTCACCCCAAATGTGAAACTAATTCCGTAGAATGTACTATTACTATAAATAAAGAAAAATGAACTGAGATTAAAATCATTCCGCAGCGCTCTCTGATTGGATAAAACTGATTTACAAGATAGCAGATATGTGACAAGTATAAGTCACGATTGCCCTTCCTGTGCAGCCAATCGTTTGTCGCCCACCGTACCAGCAGTGTGTTGCTGCAGATTGCACATCAATACGGACAGTAAAAAGATGCCTCTCTCAATTTTCGCTTGTTCTTTGTTGATGGATTAGCAAAGAAGCTGCTGCAGATTTATTTCTTTGCTCCGTGCTGGTTGATAATGGAAAGCGGCTGCCGAATCATTTGCTAGTGCCGTTAGTTAACAAATTTATTTTTTGTGGATATGTAGCGGCGGTTGATCAATTTATTATTCAATTTACATAAGCCGTTTCAGAAGCTCTATCAAGATTGAATTTTTACCGATGGCAATGGTGAAAATCTAACATCACAAAGCTAGGTTTTTATTAAAGCCATTCCGCGGCGCAATGGGATAGGATAAAGCTAATTTACAAGATAGCCGAACATAAATCGCTTTCCTTCTGTGCTGCCAGTCGCTCATAGGTACAGATGTGCATTCTGCAGGACGAGAAAATCATTTTTCGTTCTCATGTCCAGTTTTGTAATGAAATCTTTCGATATTTTTGCAATAAATTCAATTCAGATTTTCACTGTTTCTATTAGTGACGGAAAATATTCAAACACATTCTTTATTTCATGATAGAGCTACGAAAAGTACTGATACATAATAGGAATAATAATTTGACCCACCGCCACTACACTTTTGTTAACTACCACGGTACAAGCATATTATTAGGCGGCAGCTTTCCATTATTAACATGTACAAACACGCAATCAAATAAAGCTACAGCAGCTTCTCTGCTAATCCTGATTTTTCATCAGCAAAGAACAAGTGAAAAGTTGATTTCTAAAGCAGAAAATTCATAGTCACTTTACTGTCCGTAGTGATGTGCAATCTGTAGCCATTTCATATCACCGACCAATACTTCCTTTAATTGATCCAGTGGTTTAATTTGTGATGTGCAATATACAATGTTTGGTACAATCACAACCGGTTCACGACCTACACCCACACCGATCATTTCAGAATAGCATCCATGGAAAACAGCTAAGCCCGGAAATGAGCAAAAAATCAGAAGGATCCAACGAGAATTGAATCCAGCACATCGCTCTTATAAAGGCCAACAACAACGGCCCTTTTCATGGCCACCATCATTATCATAATGAGATTTGAAAAATTCCTCGAATCGCTTTTAATCGGAAAACTCCGTTGAGTATCAACACCTTTTAAGTTACTGGATCTCTATATCTCTCCGGTTACTTAACCAAAAATCCGTCTACAAATTTAATGTCAATGTTTACTAACGCTCGCGGTTGTCAAAATTACCAATTAGGATCTGTTGGAATATTGATATTCAGCAAAATATTGATAAAGTATTACGCACACAAACGCACGTAGACACGAATGCACTCATCAAATACTCTACTAATGGATGGGCCAAGTGTATATCAAATACAAATGATCTTTTCTAGTCCCGAAGTGCGTTTTTCTCAATAAATAAGCATCGCTTACAGATGGACATATCTTATTGCTTCTAAAATCAACCGCTGCTGTGTTCGTGTGAAACTAATGGTACCGTTGTTCTCCTTTGCCTGTACTTAGTTCACTATCCACATACTGTTCACTAGCAGAAGGAGGTACACGAGACAGCTTTAAATTTGATTGGCCGTCCCGATTGGAAATGTGAAGAGTGACCTAAAGGCACAACAAAAGAATACGAGCTGATAATTTTCCATTTTTGGCATGACAAATAACCTAAATCACATAAGCGATTTGATAGAATTAGTACAAATACTACACTGGAATAGGTTAATATCCCGATTTCCAGGATAATAGTTCTTTTTATGAGCCCCACAATGGAGAATTGACGCAACGATTGTTCTCAGGCTATCTGCTTGCAAGAATTCCCAAGAACATGAATACATGGGCCTCGAATACTTCCGTGTGAAATTTTCTTGATTTAAATGAACGAAATTAATAATCACCACCAATATTGACGTTGTGTTGTACCAATTGAGTTAATTTGGAATTTGTACCTCATTAACCTCGAAAATTCGAAGACTACGAATTAGAGATCTTAACATTCCTCACACAAATTTCACCATGCCATACACTGTTGAAATTGAAATTTGTGCGGTGCCAAATACCGCCTACTCATCAGTTTTTTTTTCGAAAGTACTGATTGATGTTATTGTGAAAGAACCTAGCAACACATGAAGAATGCGAAACAGCTCCTACCGATGATTATGCATCCCATATTTAGCAAACATTGGCCCCGATGATAAACATTTGCTTCAATACTTTACGTAACTGGTGAAATTAGTATTTTTTACTTCGCTGAAAATCGAACAGACTTGTGACAGGTAGAAAAGTAAACGATCTTTGATGGTGATGTTACGGTTTTTCTCACGCGGTCAAAAATATGTAACTGCACAAATATGTCAGTCAAGCGGGATGTGCGTCACGCACAGTATTTACTTTTAGAATAGAACTTGTTTGATATCGAGCGCGGATACCGGAGTTAAGTGATTGCGAAGAAACAATTTTAAATGAAAGTTGTATAACTTACTGGAACCAAATCGACTAAAAATGTACATTCTAATATCATTCTGAAGACTGAATAGCAATGTGAAAAAATAAACGCATTCCGTGTATTGCCTTTCACCGAGCAGTGGAACTCAAATTCACCTAAATAAACGAAAGTATTTGTTGTTTTCTTTTGATCCCCGCGTCCCCCCTATTTCAAGCAGCTCACTAGCTGTTCCTGTTCAAACGAATATTGGTAATTTGAGCGCTATGGTTTCGAGATTCCTATTGAGACTGGTAAACAATCGACGCAACAGGCGATGTTTTGAAACAAAACATCCCGTGTGGTTCGGAAGTCGTGAAAATAAGAAATTTGAATAGTGCTGCGTATGACCGATGCAATATTGGTTAGTCATAACTGAAAGAGAAATTTGCCCATGGTCTTGAAAATTGACATTCGTGGCCTCCAATTCCAATGTTTTTACGCGCCGTTTATAAGTGCCACTCTAGGATAGAATTCTAAAAAGTTCGCTTCTTCAAATTATATTTTCATGCAAAGCATAGTCTATTAATATCTAACTCGAAACGAATAAAATGAGTATTTTTCAATGACAATTGAACAATTGTTTTCCCAAAGTCATCACCGGCTATCGTCCAATTTTCATCACCTATAGGACTTTGAAGAAAACCAGAAGAACACTCGCACAACAACAAAGCCAATGAAATCCGTCAGCGTGTCATAAGACGACCGCAGCAGCCCCAACACTGCGACGAAGAAGAAAGAAACAATCTGGCCAAATCTGACGGCTTACTTCTGCCACTTCTATTATACGGGGGGACCCGCGTATGTTTGCGCATGTGAGCCGGAAGCCGATGACCTGCGCGCAGCAGCTAAACCCGGCAGAGATTCGCGCCATCACGGGGGCTCTCCGTTCCAATCCTGTCCGGATACTCGCGCTAGATACACATTTCGATAGTCTGTTTCGGGCCGACTGGTCGCAAATTGGTTGACACTGAAGTTCACCTCAGTTTCAGATAGATTCCTTCCGTTTTGTATTAAGGAGACATATTCCGTTTGCGTGAGTGAAAAGTGAAAATCTGTGAACAATTTTTTGGAATAAATCAACGATACCCGGCGTGGCAACGAGCAGAGGTTAGAGAGAACTAGAACCATTTGCAAAACTTTGTTAAGATTGGATATGTGTAAAATGTGTCTGTATGTGCCCAACAGAAGCTGAACTGGACAAAATATGTTTACTTTCTAGAAGCAAAGAACCATGCGATTAGCCCTCATTTGTCACGTTCCGCAAACACTAATTGGTCGAAAACACTTGAAAGTGAAAGTGCACGCCACATTGGTAGTCATTGCATTTTGGAGAAACCAACCATCCATATCTAGTTAGACTAACTAAACACCAGGCGCTCGCCTAATATATTTAAAATAACGTCTTTTTTAACATACGAGCACACTTGCGTTTCAAAACTGATTCACACGTTCCGAGATTCTCAGTTTTATTCAATAACTCAGCTTAACGAAACAAACAAGCCGCCTGCGTGGGAAGCAATATTTTAAACTTCTCTTGCTTGATGGTGACACTGAAAATATAGGGGATATCTCGCTATCACAGAAGCTATTTGAATATTATGTAACTCTCAAATTAAAATTCTATTAATTTTTAAACACCGACTTGAAAGAACAAGTGTACGAAAACGAAAATATTACGGTCTAATATATAAGAATTACGGAGCTTGAAAATAATTCTGACAGATCCCATTACGTTTGTCGTGTTCGAAGCTGTTTTCAAAATCTGTGTTAATTATTATTAGCTTTGTCAACTTTCGTGGTGCACTGCAATTAGATGGATTTATGATCGGTATTTTGAGACTCGCTACATTAGATTGAAATCGGCACCAGTATAATAAGAAATCTAGTCGAAAACAAATTTGTAGTCTGTGTGAAGGTTCGCATAACCTTAAGCATGTTTTTCTAGAATTTTAAACATTTATTTCGGTCTTGATGAATAATGTTCCTAGGGACAATTTATTGCACAGTGGTCCAGAAAGTGAATTTAGAAGGAAGTTAACCTTTTTGCTAAAATTAATTGATTTTACATTACAATAAAAGTTGTTGTACATTGCAAAGTGCATCTTTTTGATTAAACAAAAGCTTGAGTGGTTCTAATTTTAGCAATAATTAAAATTCGGCTCGAGATAGAGCTTGGCCGTCTTTGATGAAGTTGTAAAGAAGCACATTTTAGACAAATTTGCTGAAGACACGCAAGCTCTAGCTTTTATACTTTAAATTGCACGCGAAATCCATTGTCCAATTGGAAAGATTGAAATATATATTTGGAAAAAAACTTACTGGTATAAGCTGATCCGACCAAACAGCATGACAATAGTACACGGAATTAATAATTTTAAAACATGTCTAGCCCACGTAGTTAACCATTGGAGTGGTGCTAAGAACGTAAAGATTTACTCGCGTTAAAAAAATGGAATCGATTCCAGCAAAAAATATTAAAACGAGGTTTTCCTGCAGGACAAAATTATAAAAACCCTAACATTGATATTTGTGGCGAAACAACTAATGTTTTACGTCTTGACAACTGTTTCGTCATTTTTGGAGTACTTACTATATTACAGTAGGAAATTCTAATTGAAGCTGAGATAAAAAAGAAGTATATTTTAATACTCGAACTCTCAGTTGCTTATGTAAAGTTTGTAGACGAGAGTATTACGGGAAACTGTCGAAGATGCCAAATTTATCTCAAAAGAAAAGTTATGTGGAGAAATTTAATTCGATATCGAGTTTTTTACAATATCTTTTATATTTTTTTTAAATTCGTTTATTTTGCACGGCTCAAAGCGTTAGCTTCACGGAGCCGTGGGTCTTTTATATATTTACATGATGTAAAAAATAAAAATAATAAACCATTAATACTACTCTAAGAGTCCATCCGATCCAGTGCGCGCGACTTGCCATTGCGCGCGGAGATTCATTTTCGTGTCGGTGAAATATTTGCATCCACGTCAACTGTATCATGGGGGTCCATCATATCTCTATCGTCGTCGCACATGTCCGGGTCATCAGCGGGGTTACTGCCTTGATGTTCGCGATCAGGTGTTGTTCCTATCTTTTTCCCTTTCCGGGTCACGAGCGTGAACCCTTCCTCATTGCCAGTAGCTCCCTCATTGATGGTATTAGCTGTTGAGTTTGTGGTACTTGACGCGGCTTTCGCAGTTGTCATTATTGCTTGAACAGCAGCCACAAATTTGGCAACCGTTTGTGGCTCAGGGAATGATATTGGAGAATGAGTGTTGGCATTTTTTCTGTAGATGAGCTTTTCTTAGCGGTTTCTGGGCAGGGTTGTCCATAATGTGCCGTTTGTCCACAGAACTGGCACGTGTTAGTTTGTCCTTGGTATGTACATAGAGTTCGCTGTATAATGGTATCACCCCCTTCTGTTTTGTACTGCAGGGTAAGGTAGGAGGGAATGGGTTGATCTACCCGCATTCTCACCACAAAAACACCATTTGCAATACCTGGAAAGTAGTTCCTCCACGTGTCCTCCATAATGGATTCCACTTCTCCGAAATACGACATGAATCTTTTAATAGCCACCTTTCAAGTATGTGGTGCCAAATCATGTAATTTGACTTCCACGTTGCCGTTATCCATATACACAGGGATCTTGATTTTAGCAGTGTCACAATCCAGCACGTGTTTCAAGTTGTTTTGCGAAATGAATCTTTTCGCCTGGGCGAATTTGTTGAACGTTATCAGCACCGCGTGTCTGACGTGCTCCAACTGGATGAAGCTGACTTCCGAAAACCGAAGCTGCATTTTCACCTTCAGCAATTGTTCTACCTCACCAATACTTGGTCTTATGCGGAACGACCGGAAGTCAATGGCCACCGTGTTAGCCCGAAGAATCACATTTTGTTGATGAGGCTCATTCATTTTGATAGATCACACAAGAATAATAGTAACGGTTCCCTTTGTTCTCAAGACAATGCACACAAGAAAAAAGCAACTGTTTGCGCTGGCTTGGGTAGCAGCAGAGAGCACACTGGTATTGTGACTGATGCCTTTGGTGGTTGAGAATAGACTGATATTTAATTTTATTAATGTTCTTCAACTTTTATCCCTTCGTTTTATGGATTTAGGTTGGATATTTCTAAACAAACTTCAAGCCTTTACAATTTGCAGAGTTGCATGTAGTAGCAGCTAATCTTATTTTTCTATTCGACAATATGAGCCTTATCAATCCCCCTATGCTTGAGCCATAAAACGAATGAATGACCAGAAGCAAAAATATCAAGAATTTACCAAACAACTCTTAACAAATGATCCAATGTAGATTGGAAAATTGTGTTAAATATATTTATAAAATAGCTAGATAAATTTGGTTTCTATTCAATTACAACGTGAGTTTCAATATTAGATGGTATGTTTCAACACATTGTTAAGTGAAATTATTTACCAAAATTTCTCGAATCATGGGCGTAAATATCTAGTTGGGTATACTTACAGGCCCTATTCCAGCAAAAAATGCCAAAACGAGCTTTCATGAAGGACGAAATCATAAAAACCCTGCCAAGGACGAAACAACTAATATGGCAATTTTACATCTTGAGAAATGTTTCATTATTTTTAGAGTACTTAATCTATTAACAGTAGAAAATGTTTATAGAAGCTGAGATACAAAAAAGTTCTCCTATCTTTTCTCATTAAGGATTTGGGGCAGTTTGTTGGATATTTTTACACAAATTTGAAGAGGTCACAATTTGCAGAGTAACAGCTAATCGTATCTTTCTGTTCGGCCATAGCAATAGATTTAAGAGGATTCTTGAGTTATAAAGCGAATGAATGACCAGAAGCAAAAGTATCACAAATTTTACCAAGCAACCTCCAACAAATAATCCAATGTAGGTAAATTTTGCAAAATATATTTATAAAACAGCTCGACAAAATTGGTTTCTATACAAAAACGACGTGAGTTTTAATATTAGGGACGATCCATAAATGACGTAGCATTTTTAAGTGATTTTTAACACCCCCCTCCCCCACCGTAGCATTTCGTCACAAACCTCTTAATACGCCCTGGTTAGCTTGACGGTAATTCTCCCCCCCCCCCCTTGTCCCTGTAAAATTAAAAAAAAAACGATGTTAGTTATTCCCATTTAAAAAAGCAATTGTTTGGAATTTCTCGAATTATGGGCATATATATTTAGTTGAGTATACTTACATGCCTAATCTGAAAAAAATAGCGAATTTGAACTTGCTAACATACCAATATTGTCAAACTTTGGCTTCACAGGACACCCTGTGACGGTCAGCAGCAGGTTTAAAAGTATTTCTTTTTAAATTTTATTTCTAATACTCTAGAAAATTTTCCATCCATTTTCGGGATAGATGTGAAATCCAGCTGAAGTGTTTTCTGTTTCTTTCCAAAAAAGTGATTGTTGCAGCTCAGGCAATCTCTGTTTGCTATTTGCCCCTTTCAAATGTTTAATCTGAAAAGAAATGATTAATTTTAGAATTTCTTTAAAATACTCATCAAATGTTAGCTACTTCAACAGTACTGAATGTGAAACTGGGAGACATAATAAACTATCATCCTCCACAACATCAGCAAGTACTGATTTATTACCGGAGGTAATAAACATCTGTTTGGAATTCAAAGCGTAAACGTGAAGGAACATATATTGCCTAGAATCACTACCCAACAGGTACTGGACCTACAACGCAGCACCTGACCTGACATGATTTACGAACGAACCCGGAATTCATCACAATCACTTACTGACGGTTTGCTGTTCGTCGTCGTAAACGTTACTCGTCTTATAAACACCATTAAGAAAAAAACGAACGAGTGTGCTGATTGAAGTCTCCCGAAATGAAAGCGGTTAGCACTAACGGCATGAAAAACCGCACACGAAAAAAATTCATTCCGCCAACAAGAACCAAATTCCGTTCGGTCCAGCTAATGCGAATGGCCGAGATCGTTTGTACGTCGTTGACATGTTTTTTGAGCACGAGCCTTGCCTTGCCGTGAGTATAAAACATTTTTGAGAATGCTGCCAAACGTACACGCTCGGGGACACAAATATTCTGCGGAAAATTGGCCACTCTGCGCGGTTTTCAATTTGCTTAGTTTCAATGATGCGGGAGATTTTTCCACATCAGAGGTAGATGAAAACGAGGGTGGGTGGAATAATGTTTTTGAAACGCGCAGTAAAAAGAGTACAGAAACAAATGCATCCATGATCCGCAACATCTCGACACCAATGGGGTTTAATCGGATTAGAAAACCATTCGTCGTGTTAGTATTAAGGGTCGAATTATTTGAAAGACGGAACAAGCTATTGGTTATTCATCGTGCGCTGAGAGGCACATTAGGGGAATGTTCGTCAATAAATCACGGTCCCACCGCGGTGGTTTGGAGATCGACCAAATCAATTAGTAGCCAGTTCGACCAGGTGTTGTATCGATTTGGCTGCCAGTTTCATTATCATGGGCTATTAGATTCGTATTCGATAGACTTAATTAGCGGTAGAAATTTCAAAGCATGACGCAAAAAATTGTATTTGTGTGTACGTCAAAGCAAATACCAGTGGGGGCGCGTGGTAGATCAGGTTTTCAATTAAACTAAATAAACCATGTCTAAGTTGAAATATGTTCGTGTCGTAACTGTTCATCGACTTGAATTGTTTTTCATTTATCACGGTAGCTTAGCAGTAAAATGTGCACAAATATTTGGCCAAAATTTCGGATTCAAGCGATCCGAAAATCGAGATCAAATATGTTGTTTACCACTTACTAGATCGAGTCGACCCTCGTTTATTGTGGCAAAATGCACAACTCATAAACACACGTCCTCGATCGTACATCTCGAAAAATCTTCTACCGTCTCGCTGAACAACCAAGCCAATCCATCCAGGAAAAAACATTCACGACTTAGCGAACTAATTATTCGCGGTAAGCATCAGGGGTTTACTTAAAAAAATCTATTCGCGTTCACACATACATATGTATCGGACAGGAGGTGAATCTTGCTCGGACCGTTCGTTCCACCCGCGTTGATTTCGCGCGTCCAACTGAGCGCAACATCTAGTGCCTTTAATAACTTCTCAGAATAAAGCGAGGATCCTTCGTACTGTCGTTGCCGAGTTTTGCCCGTTTTGACATCGTTCGCAGACGGACCTGTTGTTGCAAGCACAGAAACATTTTTTTTGCGAACAGGAAATTCACTGTTCATTAATTTGATAAATTCGATTACCTAGTTGTAGTTGGCTTCGTTGTCGAGTTTTACCTAACTAGCACTTTGTCATTTCTCTAAGCGAGTTCAGTTCAGAGTGTAGTTTTTCGGCTATTTTCATTCTAACGAACAAAAAGTCGGTTCATTTTTAAGCACAAGTAATTATCACATGCCAAGATCGAATCGTATGTCTTCGGTCTCCTAAGCATTTTTAGTCATATCGAATGATGTACAAAAGTTAAAAAATAACCAAACTGTAGACCGGGATTTGCATAAAAATAGCAACTAAAAAATTGAAACGTCGAGTCAAGCTTGAGGTCGCGTCAACTTCCAAATTAGTCCATTAGATCGGACATCAAATCACAGTTGCAATTAGCAGTCGACCATCACCGTCCGTGCGAAAGATAAATGACAGTGCAGATTAGGCAAAAGTTGTCAACAATCAGAGCTTTGCTTTGCTCAAACAAACCGCATACAATATTCCCCAAACAACGAATACGCAGCTCAAATGTATTTCAGAAAATTATTTGAAAAAGACTCATTAATAACGTCAACACGGAATGAGGCCACCAATTTCATGCGTTCCCGAATGCAGTGCGATTTTGAATGGGCGGGTACCGTTCAAAAAATCCACAAAACCGCCTTGGTTGTACTACGCAAAGAATAATAGTCTAAGCTGTGAATGTTTTTCGTTCATAGGAAACCAAACGTTTGCGCTCCAATTGCATCCGACCTGGCCGAACTCGGTCAGCAGGAAAAATACTAATTAAAACTTCGTCTGCAGTATCGGCCGATGCCAAGTGGAAAAGCGACACAAAGTCGTTGCGAGTATAGTCCCACTAAAAGCGATAGATCCCTTGTCCTCCTCTTCACCACTCAGATACGGCGTTCTCAAAGAAGGATCGCGCGCGTGCGAAAGAATTTTTATCATCGACCGTAAATCTTTGTGGCGGTCGTTTATTTTCTAATTTGTGATCTAGGAATATTTCGGGAAATTTTCCCACTTCAACCAGTTGGCTACGAACGATTTCGGGATGTCATTGACAGTTGACCTTGACCTAATTACTTCGGCGTCCAGTGCCCCCCCCCCCCCCCCTTTCTATGTTCGCTTTTGGAACGCTACGAAGCGCAGCGAAATGCTCCATTACCCTTCAATTTCGTGAGTAATAATTTTCGTTGAGGCAAGTGTTTTCGTATTTCACGGTTATGAAAGGACATGACTGTGATCTTAGTGTGGGACAACGTTGATCTTGTTTCTCTGCTATACATGCAAATTGAAGGGCATTGATGTTTGCACATAATATTTGAGTTTAATAATACAAGAATAATGCGCCAAATTATAATTTTTAAAAGGATGCAGTCCCACTATCGATTTACAAGATTTAGCATTATTTCCTCCTTCTACTAATTCAATATATTATCGATGTCTACTCGTTTGGGGTCCAGCGGTTATTTGGTAGTACCTATATTAGTTTGAGCAAATGGCCGTTAATCTGAGGGTTTGGTTCAATCGCTGTTTGGACGTATCTCCTCCAAGTTAGATTAAAAAAAAAATGGGGTGGGTAATGTTTGTGACATAACCGGAGTGTCGTGACTACACTTCGGGCTGTTCATTTCAATTTAATGATATTAAACGAAATCACGTTCGAACGGCAAATTTTCAAATCGTTCTTTAATATGATTATTGTGATTCTAAAAAGAAACTGTGATGTTAGCGTCGGTGTTGATGGGTGAAGATCATTGAATGCTGTGGGATGCGAAGATCGTTTGATGCTGCTGACTCTGTGCTCAGGCTCATATGCGGTACAAGAGTGTGATTCTGACATGATTGGTATAAAATTTCTAAATTCAATTCTTCTGAATGGTTTAGGGGCGCTGCCGAGGGCTATAGTGTTAGCTAAAGAAAATATTCTCCGTGTGGGAGATATTCGTCTCAATTGAACCCCGTTACAGCACGAAACAGCACAAACTAAGTGAAGTTTCCAGGCCACGGTGGCGGCAGCATCCTAATAATCGCCTACTCTCCCCTACTTGATATGCAGTCTTCGGACATCCGACATAGTTAACTAGCAGCATTCGACTACAATCACAATTGTTTCTGTTCAAGATTTTCGGTTCGGTGCATGAAAATCTGTCTCTCCTCAAATGGAGATAGGCATTTTTATGGCTGCCGATTATGCGTTGAATCCTTTTTTTTAATCGGCTGAGAAGTTTATAGTTTGATGAAGACACCAAGCAATTTTTATGGGTACACGGGAACAAATCCGTTCTTCGAAATGAGAAAACTGACTCATGATTTTCGGAATATGGTGTTTTTTCATGCTATGAAAATACACCATGATTTCTGTGCATCATATCATGAACTATTTGTCCGTAACGCAGTATGAGCGTTACTCTTTTTTCGTCGACGAGTATAATTTCAGGCGTTTTAATGACGATTCTAAAAATTGTCAAATTATTTTATGAAATTGTAAATAATTTATCAATCCAATAATTTATTTACTAAAAATTAATTAACCTCTCACAATTACTATTATTAAATTGGCAAAGTTTTCGTGCAAAAGCCTTAATTTCAAATCGACACTTATTCATTCACCAGGATTTTTGCTCAAAAACCGTGTTAGAACCCTAGTGAAGAGTTTAAAATCGCTATGTTGAAAATGATGGAGCTGCAATGTTGAAGCATCGTATGATAAATAATGCATGATGCAACGAAAAACTGCTGTTCGAACATTTTAGAATAGTTCTTCGTGTTTAAACAAACCTGTCACTATTGAGATCCTAATGTGCTTATTAAATAGTCTGCACACAAAAAAGCAATACTCGCTTGATTTTCAAGGTAATTGGGAAATTGGCCATTATAAACAATCGTCATTGTCAGCTTTCGCAACCGATTTCTAAAGCGCAATTGGACAACTGCGGTGTAGTGCTGATCGTACTGGTAATATTTCCTAAATGAAGGGCCTTTTGAAGGAGATCAATGCTTTAGCTTCTGCACCACCAGCATAGGATAGAGATAACCTAAGTACTGTTGCTATTTTTACTCCGCTGACTGGTTCGGGAACTTATGGCTTATCTATTTCTTAATCGGCATGCGAGAAAATTTCCACTTCTAAATAACACAAAACACCATGAGGAGAACTTTCGTAATTTTTAGATAACTTTTTCCGTAAATTAGTGCTAAAAATTCACGATAATTTGCCTATGTTCAAAACATATTAGCTTGTGAGCTGCTTTAAAACAGGATTATAATATTGATCGTCATAGTATAACAACTGTGTCCAAATCTACTTAGCCTCGAATAAACGCCAATGGCCAGTTTCGATCATGCACTTTGGTTTGGGCCTAGAAACCAATTATAGTTAATGGACTCAAACTTGCTTTATTTACGTGATTTTAAAGTTCTTTGTTCATTGCGAAAGACTCAGAGTTTTTTTTATTAGTGTGACTTTAAATTTTTTTATTCGTCACGCAAAGACCCGGACTGCATTTGTTCAATTTGACTCATTCAATATGATGTCCTGAAGGAAAACAGTTGAATAAATACCCCTAAATAGCGGCAACCAGGCTCTCACATGACAAACATTGCCGGTATGTGTTACACAAGTAGCGACCGTGATCAGTAATCATGGCAGTGCTTATTATAGTTCATGATCTTCGTCTTTTTCATTATGAAATGATGAACCATAATCATGATTTCTAAGGATGACAAAATTTTTGGTTTCATGATTTTTTATGCATGAAAACGATAAAGGATTTGTTTCCGTGAACACAATTAAAGCTTATTATTGTATAAAACTTTTAAACAACATTTCTTATCCACGTGTTTGTGTCAATTTGATAACTTTTTTGTTTTTCCCCATTTCGTGTATATTCAAATTACTGTATAATTTTTTCTAACTAAATTTAATCAGCTCCTATCTTCGACAATGTTGGAGGACCTATTTTTGCAAACAACTTTGTTCAAGGTGCCAAATCTCAATCGTCAATCCGTTCGAAATCACAGGTCGTTTTTTGTGGGCAACATCTTAAAATCTTGTTTTTGACATTAAAAATGTTTTACACCCATATCTGGGGCTAGATGTCAGTCTAAAGTCTAAAATATCTCCTATGTAACTAAACTGTGAAAGGTGTGTACGCTTACAACTTTAATCATTTGTACACCAGCCGATTCAGAAACGCATAATTTGAATATTGGCAATAATTTAACATCTGTGCATTAAAAGTAGTCCATTGAACATCGGTAACCTTGAAAATTTTACGAAAAATGGAATATTACCATTCCTGAGGCAGATTGTTCATGCAGAGCCGTCAATAGGAAGCACCTAAGTGGCTCAATCAAATACGAAAAGCTATAAATATATCTATAGAGGTGCCGCGTCCGTTTGAATCAGTTGTTACTCTTATGCCAAACGAGCAACATCATGACTATAATGTCCGGAGGGTACAATATGCAGTTGGCTCTGGTAGGTTATGTTAGAGCAGTTTCAGTTTGTTTCGAAAAGTTGCGAAACTAATCTATTACGATTCTTGGTAGTCAACACAAAAGTAATGCCATCTGATCAAGATATTGGTTTTCATTGTTATCACATGTTTGCAAGCATTAGTATTTTATATAATCAAATTCCAAAGGTATATTCGGCAACGTGGTATTTAATATAGCAGTTTAAAAGAGGAATTGAAACGGAAACAATCACATCCCCAGCAGAAGATTTTGATTTATTATTACGAACAATATTATTTCGAACTTTAACTCTGGTGTACGCTGCCGTTCTCTTTGTTGCTTCATTTGAAACAAGTTTAGAACTGTGTCTTGAATATATAAAGAGTATTCAGCACATACACTCAGGTTCGGTAGATTGAAGAAAATAATTTCGAGTCAAGTAACGACCTAAGGACACGTTCTGGTGTGGTCCCGTTTTAGATTCATAATTTTGATATTTACAAAATATAAAACTGAAAAGTTTGAAACTAGGAAATACAATCCCCAGCTGCAGCTTGAGCGGGTGTTCTTTTAAGTTTATAATTCATACCACGTCACGTCTTAATATTATGCCCTAATAAATCTAATTTTGTTCGGCTTGTAAAGACCTTCGCATTTGTTGAAGATGCATACTGAAATTTCAAAAGAGGAACTGCTACCATCCTCGACTAACCTGCTCAAATTCTCGTAAAAAACAGCGCCAACAATCAATCAAACTTCTATCCATCTCTACCAGAACCAAACCGCGTTCTACGATCTGTGTCATCGCAAATCATCCACGAACTGACGGCGCAAACACATTCCTTTACACGTGCCACTAATTCTTTAATGAACCAGACCAACAACGTGTTCACATAAACACTGTCATCAGGGAAGCTGTCCTGTCGGTAACGGTATTTACCAAGAACAATGCAGCGACACGCGTTCTGCTGCGGTGGCGGCATGCGCCGGCAGGATTGATGCAATGCAGTGCAAAGCGTACGTGACAATTAGTTTATTAATTAGCAGATTAACTCACTTCCATTCGACTAGCATGATGGCAGTAGGGAACATTTCACAGTCTACCTCTTTCACTTGCGATGCTTCGTTGAACCCACCAAAGCGACCGCCAGTCGACGTTTCAAACCTGTCTAAAAATAGACCCATTTCTCTGACCGGCTGTCAGTTTATTAATGGAGCTAATCTTGTGACCGTTTGTGTCTACGCCATCCCTAGGGATGTTCTGTTCTTTGCGGTTGCCTACGACCGCTGCTGACATCGGTTACCGACACGCGTCAATCAGCAACAACGTGCGGCGGTAATCGTCTACTTTCGGGCGTTTTTCCATGTACAAGTTTGTTGCCTGCTGCGGATGCAAGCAATTTCCAGACGCAATTTCCGTTTGGTCCGAATATTTCAAAATTCGCGGAGGCCCGCGACGTGCAAATGCCATACACATACACGACACCTGTTTTCGACACATCTCATTTAGCAAGGTATGGTAAACAGTTGCGGCGGCCCAGCACAGCACTAGCTCAGCGTGCATCGCCACACGGCATCCGACGGATGACGGATAGTGGCGATGGTGTAGTGGTGCACCATTTGATGTTGATATCTTGCTTCGTTTCATCCTGTCGCATGTCAACCGTCTGTTCAACAAGGGTTTAGCAAGGTTCCACTCTCGACGGACGATCGCTTGTATCCGCCCTAGCTGGGAAACGCAGAAAAACAGACAGTTCGAAAACTTGTTAACGACGTGATGAAAAGTCGGTATTGAGTTAATTTGATTTAAATAACCCGGGAAACCTATTTCCCGGCCGGTATTCAATCGCAAGCGTAATTACCACAATTTAGGCAAAAGATCCATGAAAAATCATGCAACAATATGAACTGAATGACTATTTCATAATCAATTTCCTCTATTCTCGCGATTCCAGGATAATTTTTGTATTTCAACCGAAAACCGACAAGAAATGGCAGCTCAAGTTTTATCACAAACTTCTACTTTTTTCCATTCCAGGCCGTTGAAAGCGTTGAAGAACAGGTCACCAGCAGTACCAGTAGTACGACCAAGACTTCATCGGCTACCGTTTCGGAGAACCAGCAGATCTACCAACACCAGGAGTCCTACGTCGAACAGGTATCCTCCGTGTCCAAATCCAAACAATTCCACCAACAGAAAGCCTGCGAGGAGTTCCTGGTAAGTCCTAACGATACATGTTCGAACCAGAGCTGGTAGCCTATATATAGCGTTGACTTACTTGCAGATTCGGGAACGACTAGTTAACGGCAAGTACGAAAACGGCCTCAGCAACGGGAACCACGTAAACAGTGTACACTCGGACGCCGTCAGCAGTCACGTAGCTAAGAGTACCAGTAGCAATAGTAGCGTAACTAGTACCTCAGCTACTGCAGCGGCTAGCACAACTTCCAATTCCATCAATACCACTAGCTCAGCCAACTTCCGAGACTTTCGGCTCGATCGATTGAATCTACCGCAGACAGGAGGTGTGGTGACCGGTAAGTACTGTTATTTATTTTGAACCACTTTGAATCAAATCGCGAACTTACAGTGTAGTGGGTTCGTTTCGGAAACTTCAAATCTATACAACCGACAAATGTCTCCACTGCTCATTCTCGATTTCCGCTGTATAATATTCAGTTTTTTGGGATGAACTTGTCTCCATTGTCATGTACCATTGTATTACATCCCCTTTTGTAATGACAGCTGTAACTGGACCATCACAGGACTTAATTAAGAGTAAAATTCGTATGTTAAGGCGCTTCCTGCTGAGTACATCCGGATTCCAAGTCTTATCAATTACAAAAAAACGCTGGGTTTTTTTTTCCAAAGGAACAGATTCCTTACCAAATCGTGAAAATAAACTTCAATCTGCTAGGAAGCCTGTCGCTATTTACGCAATTGTGGAATTTAAGCCCAGGATTTATTTGGAATCAACTTCGTTGCATAGGACTCATTGTCGATCAAGGCACACCCATCGAGCTTTGTCTGCACCGGATTGTATAGATTACGGACCCGACCTCTGGCCACTGTTTGTTGGTTCAGTTATTCCGCCAAACAATAACCCGAGATATTGGAATAAGTCTCAATTTTTCAGCCTAATAAATACAGCGTTCCTCCACATAAATTTCGCTAGTCTCTTTGGTTTTTGTCGTACCAGCATCTGCTAAATCCATCGTTGAGGGTAAATTTCACCTCGTTACTAAATACACGTTTGATCATTCGTCCCACAACTGGTACTTTTCAGCGAAAGCGAAACTGGCATTCTTGGGGCGGGGAAGAAATCGTAGAATAGGGTCATTTGTGTAAAAGATACATTAAGATCAACACTCAAAACCTAACGAATCCAACAGCTATACACAGGCAGATTTTGTTTTGCCTTGATTTCTGCTAATGATAGCTTCTAGTAGATAGCGACTTATGTCACATACATTTTATAACTTGGTCTCAGGAAAGAAGGATGTCCAAACCGCTTCTTTGTAGTACATATTTCGCCTATCAGCAGGTAGTTTAGCACTGGAATCTTGCTTATACGAGTCCTAATATTCTTCGTCTTAAAAGTTACTCTTCTTCATAACAGCTCAATATATTGTTTTTCGGCATTTTCCTGCAAAGTTCTGAAATTACACGTGGCATACATTAACTCTGATCTTCTTATTTATTATTTCTCGTTTAACCACTAGTCCTACCATTGCGAAAAAACATCGCAGCATCAATAAAATGACCCCTGTGAGATAAAATATTGATTTTTGGAAGCATAACTCAACAATGGTTCCAATTTAATGCGGACTAACGGCACTTAACTTGATCCATCTAATGATGTGTTTCTCATATATTGTAATATAAAAAATAATAATAGTTGTATGTAGCGATTTGCCTACTACTTGTGTTCAGTATACCTACCCGTCTGACCCTTTTTTACAGGGCGGCCAACATGCGCCTACATACTATCGTACATAGTACATAAAGAAACGGAACGAAATTTTAAAATATTTTAGCTAGGGAAGAGAGCGATGCCCATTTGTTGGCTTCCTCCTAGTAACGGTTGCGAAATATCGCCGGAATATACGGGAAACGTACACACCGTGAACGATCGCGGAAGCTACTAAGGAGGACCCTTGGTACGCTCTGCTTCATTATTCTTGTCGATTATCCTTGGAAGAACGATTGACTCGTTCGATTTATCCTCCACTGCGAGAACGAGTGGTTCTTCCAAGCGTTTCACTTACGAACACGGTAGGACAAAAGCATGAAAAAATATTACAATTTAAGGTTGGCGAATTTGTAGAATGTACAATCACAATTTTTAGAACGGAATATTTTTGTAAAAGTAATCTATTATAAGTAATCTATTTTGGTGCACGATAAAATTCAGTTTACAACTGAAGTTGTATTGCAACCGAAAATAACTGAATGAATGCGCTGCACTGGATTAATAAAGAACAAGGCAATCAATTGAAAACTTCCATTGAGTGTGGCGATCATGAATTAAAATTCGTTCCTTTCCCAAATTAACTCGGGTCTGTCAATATTCCTGAGTTCAGATCATTATCATTCTAATAAGATAGTAGCAAATGGAGTGAGTTAGCTGGGCAGCTTACTGTGCTCATTAATCACATAACAATTAAAAAGCGCACGACGAACAAGTGAGCACTTATTTGTGTACATGAAATTAAAAAATCTACTCAAAATTAAAGTCAAAAGGATATTTCTTTATTCTTCCCAAATTAATCACTGATTCGATCAAGAGTCGATCATTTTGCCCATCTCTAATTTAGACAGATTTCGGCAAAGTTAAAGAAAATTAATCATAGTGGAGAAGTGAAGCCGTTAGCCGTTGTCTTTGACATTTTTGTTCCCCTTATCTTCTTAAGTAGGTTTTCAACTAACATTACCTTCCCTCTAGCGATCGTAAGGCCAGGTGTACTGTGAACTATACTATTGCACAAAAAGATCTCACTGCATCAGTCACCCATAATGAGTGCGATCGTTTTTGCTATGCTATGCTATGCTATTTTGATTTAAACGGATTTCGCTCTTCTGATTCCCAGTGATCCCATCAGTTGTAGAGCTAGTGCTATGATCCTGCTGACACTGACAGTGCTGCAAATGTAGGGCTCAAACATACAACGACTAGCTTATTAAATAAGCCTCTTATGGTCAACCGCGATATATATTACACCTTAAGCTCACGGATTTCCTTTATACAGTTACATCATATACGAATTTCTATAAAAAATCACGTTCAATAGTTTAACCGTGGAAAGAAGCTTTGGTGTGCCTAACAACTTGCAACACGAGGTACGGCTACGCGTTGTCACCGCCCAATTTTGTTAAACTCAATCGGAATCCGTTAGGTTTGTAACTTGTCCAAATCGCTTCCTAAACATTGCCAACGTTGTGCTGATGTTGTGAGAATGGCATTAGAACACTCCTTTTTATCTGAACCTACAATTTCAAATACGCGGTTCTAATAGCTCACAAATCACGGTATGTACTTATCAAGACCAGATCCCCACGTGTCAGATCAGAAATCAAACGGAAAACCTAGCACAGAAAAAGCTAGTCCAGATTAATCGAATCCAGCAACCAACCTTCAACAACATTATACAAATCACAAACGATTGCCTAACCACTAGGTTTTGTTTAGCTAGCAACGAATTTCTGAAACTGCAAAGACTGCACCTTCTATCTCCAAACTGATAGCCAGTACCACCAGCGAAGGAACAGAAGCTCAATTTCATTAACCTGTTATGAGGTATATATGGCTATTATCTCAAATACAAATACAAAGAAGATGCATATAAGGTCGAAACCAATATTTTCGTTATGGGGGCCAAAATATGTACGATTGGAGTAACGGATAATATGATTTTATGAAAACTTTCGAAAGCAACGCTCTGATTCCTGTCCTGTCAAGTGTATTGCGTATGTCGCAGATTATTTGATTTGCTGAGTGGTTTCATTAGCTGATCATTTCGTACTTGGCGGGCGAGTGGACCAGATAAAAGTTCTAGTCGATGACCGAAAAAAAGAAGGAGGAGCACGAGGTGAAAGACCCTTATAAGATAATTGCCGCATTATTTCATTTCAGTCGGTCTTAAATTAGTGAAATGCCCCTAACTCGATACCCTTGCTGCGTTCCTTAGAACTAGTATGATAAAACAATTTATAAATTGATTTTTCTATAAGAATAAAGCCGGCCAAACTTGTGATTTTTATGATACTTCTTTAAAAATGGTATAGGATGTGCATTGAGGCATTTCGTTTTGTGAATTTCACCATTGAGGGAGCTTGTTGTTATTTTACCGCAGGTTCAAATTGCTTGTCAAATAAGGTATTTTGATGTTAATTTCGCAATTGTGATTGAGTATCAATCAACCCCTGAATTTTTTTTGCACGATGTGGTATACTCCATATTAGTACTTTTTCTGGCTGCTGCACTCCTGTCTTGGACTCAACAAAACAAAGGTAGTACGGCACTCATATGACATAAACATAAACATTTTTTGTGTATAACATGGGGGTATCGGTTAGTAAGGAAAGTTTCCAGCACTCCTTAATCTGTATCTCTGGAACCGTAACTGCGATAAAAGAAATGACGTAAAACTCAGTTTTTGGTTAGAACAGCAAACATCAAAATATAGGACAAATGAACATCCCAGATGACATCTCTCCCAATAGGCAAACCTGTCAATACTCTGATGTTTTGCAACTGCTCGAAAACCCGTTCGAACGACATGTGCAACTCGTAGAAAACTATCTCTTTCACGTGTATCCGTAAATTTATGCTAAAATTCCCGTCTAAGTTGGCACGTTTCAAACCGTTTGAAGAAACATGATAGTCCACAAGATGCCACACTTTTCCCAACAACTGACATGGATGACAGCCGCCGATTAGTGGTTGTTCGAACGGGTAAACTTAAGCTCGAAGACGTGCTAGCAACGATGGCGACCTTGAGCTGCCAAAGAGAGAATAATCAACGGATTCCTCACGGTCCGCAGCGAAAGACCCTTCCGCTCTCCTCATTCGAATCGGTGAATAATTAAATCTAATGAAAATTCTTTCACCGCCCATTACAGCGCCGACCATAGATGAAATGAAGAATGTGATTTAAAACCGTACAGTAATGTACGGAGCATCATGCGGACGAGGACAGTACTTAGTGATGGAGATCTTGCCGCCAAGTGTACGCGTGCCAGCTACGATTTGTGTGACAGTAGGGACGATTGGCAAGGCAAGAAATCAACCAACAATGTGTATGCTTTAATCCGTTGTTAGCACTACAGGTTTGAATGCCGGGGACGACGCTTGTGGGATAGCGGCAGGTTATTATTTATGGGTTCAATAGAGTGGAGGAAATTGTGAGAAGAGTTCGTATGTCACACTTAGTTATTTGTAACTTTACGGCAAGATTTAAATCCCCAATTTCAACATGTATCGTTGTTGTATACTGGAGGATTCATAAAACTTACTTTTCAAAACAAAACACTCATAATTCATACTCATAAGAAAATTGCCAGTTTGCAGTTTAATGTCTAATTCGTTTCCATTTTTGGGAATTCATAAGTCAGGTAATCTGCACTCGTTTCTAGCAGAATGTAGACAGAATATCTGTCACGGAACACTTGATTATCAACGCCTACAAGTGGCTTCCTTCATTTCATACTGTCGTTTTCTATTCTGTTTTCATAGAAACATTGTTTAACTACCATTCCAGTGATATTTTCCCTCAGCAAATATAAAACGCCTCACCAATCAAATAAATCCGTTGATTTCGTTCCATGTCTGAAATCGGAAATCCCACCTCCAAGCCGAAGTCTACGAACCGAAACTAGAGATGTCACTCGAAAGAGAGAAAGAAAAATCTATTTTTGCCCCCCTGTGGAATATTGTTTATTGGAAGCGACAAGAACACATGTCCACTCACGAAACATTTATTTCCATGGATTGTGATGCCCGGGTGTGCTCTCGCGTTGCCGCAATGGACTCAGCAAAGTGGCTCCGTGCTGCTGATCAATCTCGGCAACGAATGTCTCGGGTGAGGAATTTGCGGTGCGATATAAAAAATGAGATATTTTTACCGTCCGATTTTGTCATTGTGTGTACAGCTAGTTTCCAACACTCTTGTTGCCGGGAGTCAACAGCACGTGAAACAACGTCAAAGTTCAAAATGCCGATATTGAACTGGACCAGTTGTGCGTTCGTAAATTAGAAGCACCGTTTTTCTTTACAGTGTCCGGTGACAACCCCCTCCCCAAGGCACAATAAGCGGGGAAGGACATAAGGTCACACGCTTGTGTCCCGGCGTAACTGGCCGAATCACTTCGATGACAGTTTTATATCGTTACGTGATTTTTTCTGTTGTAGTAGGAGCGCTTGTTTTCCAAATTTTAAAAATATTTTCGCAACTGTTGATACCAACTTTCTGTTTTAATGTGACGCAAGATATCGAAAGTGCCGATTCGTCACCGAATCTGCACAAGTGTGCGTATGTTAGCGTGCTCTCAATCGTACACCGTCATAATTCTCCAGCGGTGCAATCGGCGATCGGTGGAAAACCGGGCAACCGGCAGCCAAATGGAAGCGCCGAAAATATTAATCTAGTGGATGGTGGAGGTGCGCACATGGCGTGTCTGGTGGAGGCGGACGGTCGTTAGTCGCGTAGTGCCTGGGATTGCTGCAAGGGGTGATATTTTTAGCTTCATGCAAATCCAATTCCAAACACTTATGCAGCCGTTGTGGGTTGTGGGTGATATGTGAGTGGACATATTCTAAACTTGTACAGTTTTGTTACGGTGTGACTTGCCTATGGCAGAACTAGGGATGGAGTGTCATGAATTAGTTGTTTTTGTCTGTATGGAATAGCCGGTCGTTGTGTCGAAAATATTAGCTGTGAATGAGATTAGGTATGGCGCTTTGGGCAGATAATAGGGTGTCACAATATTATCTTCACGGGAAATGGGATGAATTGGTAGATTATTTTACACAAATCATTTTTTATGTTTCTTCCTATGCTACGTGTGATCTCTATGGTCGAAAAAATGCCTGACTATGGATTGAGATCTTTATTTTTACACAAGCGTGAAAATTTGATCTAAGCGTAATCTTGCGATAGAAGATTTATATTAGAAGAATTACATTTCTCGTGTCATAACGTTATATTAATTTATTTTGGCGCCTTTAGTTTGGTTTCATAAGTCAAATTGTAGAATTCCTGTTTCAAACTGGGCTGATTACCGCACCCATCCCATTTTCGCGAGGGTAAGATTCAACTGAGAACGCCTCAATAGGCGGCCATCTAGGAAAACGAAGTTTTTTCTCACGCCGTTGGAAAAATCTTCATGAAAATTATTTGTGGCATTGGTAGAGTATTGTTGATTGATTTTCATGAAGATTTTTCTAACGGTGTGAGACAAAACTGCTGTTGGCCACTTTTCCAAGCTTTTTCAGCTGAACTTTAATATTATTCACGGTATCCCCAAACCAATGCCTAACATAGAAATGGAAGTAATAAAGAAAAAAGAGTACGGCTATACCAAAGTCACTCGAAAACATAAAAAGCACCAAACATTTAACAGTGAAAATCAAAGCTGCTCTATCGAAGACGACAGAGGCAAAATTAACAGATCCTGCTACTGTTGCAACTGGTAGGATTTCGCCACGATGATTGCACAAAAAATAGCCAGATACCGAATTGTTACTCAATCTTTCGTTGGACAAGCGAAACGTTAGTCATTGTGTGCTGGTAGGATTTCGCCGTTCGTAGGCCCAAACGGTGGTTGCACACCAGATATTGAGATGCAGCATTGCTGGTGTATACCGTACGTATGAGTCAGGCTGACAAAGAATTCGATAAAAAACCAAAATAATGCGTATTCTGAAATGTAATTAGTTTAAGTAACCACCATTGGGGCCAAGGGGTCTGTTGGTGACGGTACAACAAATAAACAAAATCATTTCATAAGATTCTCGAGCCGAATCACAACAATCTTAGTTACCAGCAATGCGTCTTTATTAGGATGAATACATAATGGGAAAAGGATTGAGTTAGAAAAATCCTTTTATGACCTTGATTTACCTTTGCGTTTGTTATGATCCTTCAGCAAGGAATAGTAGGATTTGAAAATTATATCAACATTGTATACTCTTAGAAAAAGCGACAATTACATTTGACGTAAAATACGTAGCGATGTCTGTCTGAATATAGGATTTTACATGTTCTGATTCGTAAAATTAAATATCGTGATTCTTATGGTGTGAAACTCAGACTGAATTATCTAGAAAAAAGCGACTCATATTTTTTTTTAATTATCACATGGTATCGAAACTGTCAACTTTTGAGGCTTAGTATCGTCGAGAAAGTTTTATAACATAATACAATGCATCTTTTTTAAAAAAATAATTTTGGCGTTACTTATATAAGGAAGGTATAGAAACCCTGAAATGTTGAAGGTTTTTTCCGAGTTCCGCTTGGCTGAGTCTTGTGTCAACCTGGTTCAACAAACTGGGACAACAACTGGTGTTTTGAATCCCCAACCCCCCCCCCCCTCCTTGCGCACGGGTCTGCCCCCTAGAAATAATTATGGAGAGGCAATTCTTCAAAAAATATTGATTGGTTTGCTGTCTTCAGCAAAGTTGTTGAGAATAATATTTCAAACAACTTTGTTGAAGACATAAGCGTTATATTTAAGATTTCGAAATATATTAGGTTATTTACTAAATAAAGCCTGTTAAAACAAGGTGTTCTAATATTAATGACAGCTCTTACATTTGTTAGATCTTCAGCAAAGTTCTTTAGAACAATAAAATTCTCATGTATGTGTATATAGCTTAAAATAAAAAAAGTATATTAAGACAATTGAAACAGTAACATACAACTTGAACGGTTCGGGTTCTAAAAAAACCATGTTGACAAAAAACCGATTTTCGAGGCGTTCAATGAACTGAGAATTTTTGCATGAAAAATGAACCGTTCTAGTACGCGAAATTGTCAGTATGAACAATTTAAAAAAAACTGAAGATCGGTCGAACAGTTAAGATTTAAGATTAAACTGCATTTCGAGATAATCACCAAGAGCTTCTAGAACCAGCATATATAACTTCTTAAGCTCCTGACTAGAGAAGGACAAACTGATTCATTTCTAAGAGCGAATCGTATTAGACTCACTCACACCAGAGTTTTGTGCATGGTTCCTATAAGTATTCTGCCAGGGATTTGCTCATGTTGGACTTCTGCCATAAAATGCGAGCGAAATCGATTTTGTCCTAGTTTTATTAGCCTGACAGGATGCGCACAGAAAGCTGAAAGGGCTGCTTAATCAAGGACTGATTAAAACCTTGCAGAATCATACCAGCGGATTTAATGTTTGGGAAACTTTAGAATCAACTAATTCCTTCTTACTTTTTATCTCGTTAAGATCAGAATGAACAAACACCATGTTAGTAAAGCGCAGGTCCTTAAAAAATAATTGTAATTCATTCGTTTTTTTTTAAAAGAGTCGTTTACAAAATTCGACAACAAACTCATGAACATTATTACGATCAGCGCGCCGTCGAACTTTCTGACAGGCTGCGATCTCTTCCTGCTCTTTTTCAGCTCCCGAGTAAGCAGGGTGACTTTCGCAGGTTCCAACATTTCAAGTACCGACTTTTCAAGAAGATTCTGTTGTACATAGCTATGTTATTTGCCGATTGTCCCTTTCTGTATTAATTGCCGCAGTTTTCGGGGTTATTTGCCGCCATACCAGGACTGCAATACCTAGCCTCGTGATGGGGCTGCCATCTTGGATATAGCTGACGAGACACCGCATTATAGCAGCCCGCTCGTGGACAGACGCTTTTTTTAGCCGCTCTTAACATTAAAAATTGACGCTTTTCCATTTACCCCTTCCCTGACAGCATACGACCAAAAATCCCACCGGGATCTGCTGCTCGGTCTTCACTAACCTCCATCTTTAAATTTTCCGCTATATAAGTTGATATTGTTTCTATAACATTGGTGGATATCTAAATTAAGAACTATATTCATAAAAAACAAACATATTCAGGAAAGTGTTACTTAGCTTCAGGAAACTTGCATTCTTAATAAAGAAATTATTCGCTCTATGATGAATAGCACTATACGCCAAACAATTTAAGTGTGCTTTTTAAAAACTCAAAATAGAGATATGATGTCTTCGGCAAAGTTGTTGAGAATGTCATTTGAAACAACTTTGTTGAAGACATGCCAGCTTTTTGTATGCAGTATATTGAGAAATCGAAATTTTCATGAATCATGAATATTATGAATGATTTTCTCAATATAACATTTTTATTATAACAGAGTCATATCAGGGATAAAAGTTTGTATTTCGTTGTTCTAAAAAAACTGTGCAGAAAATCAAACAGATTTAATAATTTTGTGGAAACACAAATAGCTTCATGAGTCCGATCTTTATTATACTCATAATATCAGACACCTGGCCACAATTTTCGCAGAACTCTATAAAATCGTGATTTTTTGTGCATTTATGAATGGATTTTTTCCTCCTGGAATATCACGAATATGAATCTGATTACAGCTGACTCATCGGTTTGAAAGAACCGTTGTATCCAAGCATTTGCGGGAATTATATCATGTGATCCTTCACGCCCACATTCAGCTCGAATCACCAACAAAGTGCCAACGAATAGAATAAGTTCCACTTCCGTTCGGAGATTAAGTAGAGAAGAAAAAAGGAACAGTCACATTCACTCACATGAACAAGCCGACTCGTTCTCAATAAAAATCGATGATTTGAAGGTATATTTTCTGTCGCCCTCGCTCTCTTGCACGGAGTCATTAATTATAGGTATTATGACTTATTATTAGGACTGCTTGAAATGAAAACAAAACAATTTCTCCTAACTTTTCACCGCCGGACATGACAACATTCTCGCGACAGGGCAGATGTTGCAATCGGCCGAAAGAGAGAGAGAGAGAGAGAGAGAGAGAGAGAGAGAGACGATAGATCCGCTACTGATTAACCCACGGCGAAGGGATCTTGTCTTTTGTGGTGATGGCAAGGGGAAGAACCCATCGTATGTGTCCGGCTAGGATTTATGGCAATCGGTGCTGCTCTGACGCATCGATGAAAAATACGCTGCCTCTATTCTAGAGCGCTAGAGAGAAGAAAAAAACATGTGTCCCGAGTGTGGCTTGACACATTTATTCGCTTTCCATTTTCCAGTTGGGGCGAAAGAGCGCGAAGCATATTCAAGACACTGAAGACATTTTATTTTTAATCATGAAAACAGGTGTCTTACAACACCGACTGAATGCTGATGCTCTCCATGGGAGGAACCAACGGGCGAGCTAATTTGTGAGTTTTTGCACAATCTTTTTTTCGGTTTATGAAATTCCTTTGATGAAAAAATAAGAGTACGAAAGCACACGTTGAACGATGGCCAATGTGGCGCCGAAAATTCCACCCTGCTGCCGAGATGGATGATGGATAAACAAATAAAAGTCTCTTTCTGATTTGGGAAGGACAAGTGTGCGTCAGCCATGAGAGCTATGCTTTCGGTCGTGACTTATTTTCCAATCGTTCCAAAAAATTTCTGTAGCTGGCCGTACAAATAGGAACTTGATATAGAAGGGACTATTTGAGGGCGTATTGGTGAAAAGTCAACAGTATTTCTATTAGAGAGGAATACTATCGCATACAAATTGCAAAAATTCAATATTCCACGCAAAATACGTATTTATTTAGAAGATCCGCGTGAATGACGCTTAAAAAGAACTGTGTTAGACTCCATTTTAGAACTGGGGATGCAAAGCACAAAACAATCCATATTCCTTGAGATTTGGAAACTTTCCCAATATGAGACGAAAAAAAAAAAAAAAAAATGGAAGATAACAGTCCACCCATACTGCACATATAACACTTTTCTTTCTGCATTATGATTAATTTCATCAAAGACAGAATATATGTAGCTCCCATTGTTACGGAGATATACAGGGCCTGATTCTCACAGCCTTTCTAGTCACTAGGTGAGGCAACTGATAGGGAAACAAATCGTATTTTTCTAGTCGAATGCTTGTAAACAAAATGTTTAACCAACGTCATTAACATAACATAACTCTTCAGCATTATTACCCATTATATAAGTAACTTTATCGAAGACACCAAGTCCCTATGACTCGACAACAACTTTTACGAAGATACCTGCAATGTGCTTGCGACTTTTGTAACATTTTAAATCTTGTAATTGCAGTGTTAGAAGGTATCCTGTACTAAAAATAAACCGTACTAAAAAGTACCCCTTTGTTATCTTAGATCAATGAGCTAACCTTGGTTTGAGGCCTCAAGTTTTCCTGAAAAGTTTACTGCACGCTAAAAGTGAAATTGTTGCTTTATTAACAGCGTATGCTAGGTGCCAAATCAAATTCAGTTTTATTGACTAGGATAAGACTTAGATGTTACGCTTCTTGAATGTATTTTTTTACATAGAGTTAGGGGAATCAAGTTTAATCATTTGTGCACTTTAATATTATTAAACCAATGTTTTCAGATCCTTTTTCATCGATTGATCTGAATCTGATGCCTTCAATAATTATATTTATCATTCTCGAATAACAAGCTTATCGAGAAAACTAAAAATGGCAAAAATAGACTCTTACCGTCCGAAGAACAGTTAGATATTTTAGACAAGGTTTTCTGGAACAAAAACTCAAGAAACTGTTAATATTAACAAATATCTAAACAATATTCCAATACAGCGTTAACATGCCCCAATCGACAGTTCCGACTCTGGCGATCTGCGGTTCGCAATAACATAACAAACACATCGGAAATTACCACTGCCATCTGAACGATACTACAGGTGAGTCAGCCACCACACTGACTGGCGGACGGAATGGGCGTTCCGTTGGTCGAAAACAAATTTCTACACGGCCCAACCGTTGCCAAAATCGTATGATTACATGCTCCGTGCCGAGTCGAGTCGGATGCTGCTGCTCTTCAGTTTTCCCCTGATTTGATCTACATTACCCACCGATCCATCGGAAAATGGCGATAGAAATGGAAACGTTCGGATATCAATTAAAGCTTGCCAGCAGCACTTCGTGGTAGGGATCCTTTTCGCTATGGTTGCGATGCGAGTACCGGATGGTATGGAACCGTTGGAATGACGCCTGCGCAACCTCTCTGAACAGGTGTGTGCTACTCTCTGGGCATGCTTGATTTTTCGCGCATCGTGATCGGATGAGAACGATGATGATGCTGGTGATCATGATAGTCTCTGAATTGATAGTCCAACTGTCGTATGAACGGGTGTATGGAAACGCTTCAGTCCGTTTCAGCCTGACTCATCTGTCAGGAGACTGGCACCGCTTGACGACAATGTTCGAATGCTAACCTGCAAAATCTACAGGTTGAAGAGTGTCTCCAGCGGTTAGCGGGTAAAATTTACGATCGCAGGCAGTATAGTCCTGCTCGGCGGCGAGCTCTGTTAGCAGAAAGGAAAAGCTGTTTGCGTCGGATTTTGGATTGAAAGACTAATAAAAATAACTCAAATCTCGGCAGGAACAGCTGCAATTTTCAATGTCACCGCTGCACAGGCGGAAGGTAGTGTGACAGTCACAAGTAGCAAAGCTACGTGCATCAAATTCCTTTGCCGCTTGACGTAAGAGTTTTAGACTCAGTCAATACCCCGGCAGTCGTCGGGAATAGCAGGAAGGAAATATACCGCAATCATGTGTAGGACACTTCTAGTTCTCCCCCGCTTTGCTCCACGAAAAATCGAGCAGGCAAAACTCGACGAAAGCGATCACGTGAAAATGTGAATCACACCTCTTTTGACTCGTATTGGCGAAGTCTTAGACGAACCATCACCAAATACGGACTGCTTTCAAGTTCTGGCCGGACTATTCGAAGGAAAATGAAAATAGCCAAGAAAACGCTAGTTTTGTGCCTTAAGTTGAAATATAAAGTTCACTTTAACGGGCTCACGTACATTCAAATTTGATATCGACGATCGCGTAAAGTTTTAAGATCAGAGACTTTTAGATAATCGTAAACTTTCGTGCAGTTGGCTAATACGGTACGATCATAAAAAATTGGACATTTTGGGGAACTATGATTTTGACTAGAATATCATGCAAAACGTAAAGAAACAAACGTAAAAGCGACCGAGTTATTAATGCAAAAGAAAGAAAGATAAAATAAGGTAAGATAAAATGCGCTTTTTTACATGTCCTTGAATGCAAATTTCAGTGAATTGTGACGCTCCTTTTATGTGCGTCTTGCAAGATGTAAATATTTTTAGGTATGCCTGGTCGCCCGCGCCTCATTATCGTACACTGCAATAGGGAGAATCGGCGATTTGTGTTTTGTGCGCGTCGATAGGCTACGGGACTTTAGCCGACGCAAACCATCGAATCGCAGCCACAATACGCCTTTTAACCTCGCTACTAACATCGTTATCACTAGTGTTCCAAGATACATTAATTCGTCAACAAACTCGTACCTCATCAATTTTAACCTCGGAACCAACATTGTTCGGACTGTAGCGCTTTCTATCAGCGTCCTTTGTCTTGTCAGAGTTTATAATCAGTCCGGCACACGCAGCCTTCCATTTAAACGGCACAAATGCCTCTAGTACTGCTCTGCCATCTACGCCAATGATGTCGATGTCGTCCGCGAAGCCAAAAAGCATGTGAGAACTCAAGACTGTAGTCGTTCCTTTTTACATCAAATTTTCGTATTGTACCTTCGAATAGAATAGAGAGCGCATCATCCTACTTCAATCCGTCTAACCTCACAAACGAGTCGGCTATTTAGAAGCTTGATTTTAACATTTTCAGTCATGCGAAGCAGCTTGAACAGTTTCATCGAAAATACATGTCAAGCATTATCTGACACGTTTTATTTGATTGAATCGTACGCCGTCTTGAAATTAACAAACGGCGTACAAATCAGTGTAACGAAACGATAGTGGAACCTTGCCTATCCGACAAAACCGGTTAAGCTATGATACTGGATCCATCCATCCAGCCCCTTTGTGACGTTAGATAGATTTATGCAGGGCGATGCACTCTCCAATCTATTGTTCAACATAACTCTGCGATACGAAGATATGGTGTGGCAGGAACGGAACAGCTCTCACATACTTCTTGGTTTCGCGGTTGACTGCCTATAAGCTCTGACAAGACAAAGTACTCGATAGCTCGGTGTTGGTTCTGAGGTGGAAATCGATGGCGTACGGTACGAGGTTGAATTCAGGTACCTTAAACTGAAGTGACCGGTGTTAACAGTCTTAGTCGAGAGGTAAAGGCGTGGTGCGGATGGAAATAGGAATTTCTGTTCACCTAAAGCGCTTAATACAAATCGCTGATACTCCCTGTTGCCCTTTTCGACCATGAGCCATGGGCGTTGAAGGAAGCAGCCATCGGATGCTCGGTATATTTTGGCGGCACATTAGAAAATAAGAAATGGCGCAAAATTTATCATTGTGTGATTATCTGAAACCTTAGTTTTTGGTAAATTGGGGTTATGGGCTAGCACATTACCATATGGCAGGGGGTAGGCGTAGCGTAGTTGGTAAATCGATTGCCTTGTACGCAGCGCATCTGGGTTCGAGCCCCAACCCCGCACATAGGGTTAGAAATTTTCATAAGAGATTTTTTTAACCCGAAGAGGCGAATGACCTTAAGGTTAAAACCTCTATAATCGAAAAAAAAGCATATGGCAGCCGTCGTGACCACCGTATAGACTTTAAGTCCAAAAAACGAAACATGATATATGATCGTGTACGACTGCTGCTTCTTGGCCTCCCGCCAGAACAGAAGTACTGATTCTGAGTGTTAGCAACCCAATGCAAGCCAATTTTGCTTTTTTTGCTCTTTAAGAAGAAATTAAGAAAAAACATCTCTTCATAATGGCTCAAAGTCTACTTTAGTAAATTGGGCTGAGCGTTTCGCGTTCTGCTCATTAGTGCATGGCGCACCTGCTACGATTAGAGTCGAAAAATGGAAATCATCTATCAAAATTAGGCGAAAATGACGTACGAGCGCCGCTACTTTCCCAACCTCCAGAACTTTGCGAAAATGAGACGACTTAGAACAAAGCATGCATGTAAATTCACAGCAGAGCGCATTTAATATTTCGTCCGCACATCGATGGATAGGTGTATGTGTTTCTCGTGTTTATTGCGTTCTAGTTGTATTTTATACTATACATTTTTTAATGAATTTAATTTTATGAGCCTTAAAATGAGAATTGAAAATAACTGAATGTAAACATAAACGAGATTGATTATTAGGATTGTCATAGGGAAACGAAAGTCGCTACTTATGCTACTCGTTTTCATAGAATCGTAAGAAGAAGGGGTTTGTCTTCATTGTTTTGTATGTTTTAGTAATGAAAGAGGCAATGAAAAGACGAAGACGGATTCATTAAATTGCATTGTTCATTGAATAGCTATGAGGATTTTGGACCACCTTACACGATACTTGGTTTTCAAAATTTGTTCAAATCTTTTGGAATATATCCATTATAGATTTTTGAATCGGTTATATTGTAATCAAAGAGGTCTTTTATAACGGAAGAGAGAAGTAATTCGGATTTTAGTTTTTTAAATTTGCCTAGTACTTGTTGACTTCAAGGCTTCCAGGAGAAATTCGTAATTTTTTATGCGCACATAGAGTAATGAGCCTATTTGCACCATGTTTCTATTATCACCCTACCCATTTGAAGCCGTTGGTTAGAGCAGTGTCTGCCATCTTTGTTCAACGCATTGAGTCAAATGGTAGCGCAATAATATGGGCACTCGATTCGAGCTTTCATTGTGCTCAAACACGAGAATTCAACGCATTTGTTTTATTATATTGGTTCTTAACAACGAAGCAAAGCGGTTGATGTCGATTTTTACGCATTCCATTGATTATAAGGCAAGAAATTACCGAATTAGTGAGGCACCTTGCTTAGTATGGCGAAAATAGGCTCATCACGCTATCTAAATTTAATTTGTAAACAATTACAGATTACCGCAAGCTTCTGAATCATTGAATTTCGATATTTTTTTGGTTTATTGATCTCTACACCCTTGGTTTCCGAAATTCGTGAATTCGATGCCTTCAGTCTTCCAAAATCGAGTTCCACATTACCCTTCTGTTTGGAATTTCGTGATTATTGAAAAATTTTTTGGGTCTGTTTTAAGAATCTTTTTCCTCGCAACTAATCCTACTTGTTAAGTTTTAGGTTCTCGTAATTTCAAGTTGCTGGAGGTAGTACGCTAGGTTCGTTAGTCTCTGTTTGTGGATAATGCACAGTGTTATCTGCGTTGTGTTTGAAATAATTTGTTTCGCGTTATTAAAAATTAATTGTGCATGTGATAGAACCAATTGGTAGACTTCCGAGTCTAGCGCAAGCTTGTTTGAAGTCAATTCCAATGGTATTTTTCCGACATCTATATATTTCTTCTGTGGGTCGCTTATTTTCATTTCACAGACACTATACTGATTGTACAGTGAATGAATAACAAAGCGATAGCTAGACTTTATGCTTTGCTTTACAGATAGCTATAGAGGAGCAATTTTTAGCTTCTTCACTATGCGAGATGAGAATATAGACTAATATTATTGATATTTTTCATAATTGGTGTGAAAAAGTATCTAGTATGTGTCATGAAGAAAGATGAAATATGGCAAACCATCTGCTGAATTTTATGTTCAAAATGTCCATTCTGACATTCTTTGTGTTTTAAAACTGAAGGTGTAGTTGGAATTTGCAAACGTAGTCAGCTGCTCATACTATGCTACGTTATACATCGCCCAGCTTAGATATTCGTTACGCCTATTGCTGTGTAACGATTCGTTATACCTGCCCCTTTATGAGGCCCGTTGTCGTTTGTCAGGACTAATACTCTAGTAGATCGTGTTCAAGCTTTTATTTGTTTTGTTTTATTTGTTTTATTTGGAGCAGGGTAAAGCCCTCTGGAGCTAGGTTTCGTTCAAACCCTTTCTCCAGCAGGCATAAAACCTCCTCATCTTTTGTACCAACAGATTACAAACATCCAAATGATACATTACACAGCTTATTTCTACAACTAACACTATTACAATAAGTTTGCTACTGAGTAACTAAACTAGGGGGAACGTGCCATTTAAGCCAATATATTCTGATTCCTAAACTAAACTAGGTACAAGAGGTAGCTTGACAAGGAATTAACAAACAATCGCTTAGTGACGGTACGGGATAGATGAAAGTCAAAGTCGTGGGAACACCGGTTGAATAAACGACACATACTGGCGAATGGCTCATTATAGCCATAATTGGTTCTAACGAAGGAATGGATGGGATCGAAGGCGACGACGACGGATCTAGAAATCCAATAACTGGAGAAGATCAGGGCAGTCGATTCGTAATTGAAGAAGATCTGCGATGAAAGTAGCTTTGGAAACATCCCGACGAACGGATAGGAGATCGAGATGAGCCTGCAGCGATCGGGGTAGGATAGGAGATGTAGTGGGTCTCTCCATGGAAGTCGCCGAAGTGCGAATCGGACAAATTTGCGTTGGACAGCTTCGATGCGTTGACTAGCGTTTTGCTAATAAGGTGCCCAAACAACAGCTGCATATTCAAGCGTAGAACGAACCAAAGCCGATATAACGCTTTTAAGCAGTGCACATCAACGAATTCTCTTGTAACACGAAAAATAAATCCTAAGAGTTTGGAAGCTTTGGATATGGTGTATTCTACGTGTTCTTTAAAGTTCAGTTTTGAATCTAGTAGAACTCCCAAGTACTTCACGGACGATTCACGATGAAGAACACTCTGAGAAATGTTGTAGTCGAATTTGATCATGGAATATTTGCGGGTGAAAGAGATGACTGAACATTTAAAAGCCTTCAGTTGCATCCTGTTGATATGACACCAATTAACGAATATATCGATCTGTGACTGTAAGAATTCAGCATCGGTGGATGTTTTACTAAGGTGGATTAGTTTAAAGTCGTCGGCAAATGATAATTTCATACATTTTATCGAAAGATTCAAGTCGTTGAGATAGAGCAAGAATATGAAAGGTTCAAGATGACCACCCTTTTGTTCACTGAATACGATGGTGCAAGTCTCTTTCTCAATTCAACAAATTTATAAAGAATTTCAACTTAATTTCCATTTTTCCCAGTTTCACCATTCACAGTTTAAACAATAATTGAAAAAACACAATATAAAAAAACTCCGCCAAACGGACTTTATGGATTTTAGATTTCATCTTCCCCTTTTAATAGACCAAACAATAAATCTTCCGAATTTTCGGTAGTCAGCTGCCCAGAAAATTGTTACATTATAACGCTGTTGGTCTATTTACTAACAGCAATCCGCTTCCGAGATACATGTAGAGATGCAGAGGATTCCTCGGTCTCTAGCAGCGACATGAATCGGACTAACATTCTGTCCTTCCCCAGAAGATCTGCATTGGCTGGCGTCGCTAATGATCAGCATGCAGGAATGAACACAGATTGCACAGTGTGAATCAGCGTGTTACTCCCAAGCATTTTGTTCCAATTAATTGTTAGCAATATCAATAGGTTATTGTCAACAACTGAGTAGCAACACACGGGCGATCTCTTGTGCTTTACTTATGCATAATTTTGTTCCGTTTCGTCACTAGGTTGAATATGTTTGTCAGAATAATAATTAATGCAAATAAAAATATTGCGCGTGAAAAGACTTAAGTGTACTACAAAATCAAAAATAATTTCAATGCTCTACGGTCTCCCAATTAACAGCGAAATCAGAAAAATCAAGGATAAATAGTAGCATATTAAATTTGGCAAAATTAGTAAATATGTCATCTGATAATCCGCGTGATCTTCTGGGGTTCCAGTTTGATTAACGCAAGCTCCAGGGATTAAATCGAGCTGAACTATTTTCAAACATTTCGCCTTCCAAAAATATACAATTTAAAACGTATCAATCAAACTGCTGCATCACCAGAGAGAAAAAACCAGAAATCCAAATTCCTGGCAAAATACGATTGCGGAGTGGGAAAAAGTGCGCTCGCCAAACGGCTCCGCTGACGTACATTCGTGTAATTTATTGTACAATTTGTCACATTGGACCGCAGCGGACAACATCGATGCTTGCTCGGCGATTCATGTACTCGCTGGCTTCGGCTCCTGTAAACTATTATTAGTGCACAGCAGGCAGTGTCGATGGTAAATTCTCACTTTATTTGCCACCTGTCTCTCATTTTGACTACCGCCACCACGTCCGCATTACACCTTCTTCACCCCTCATCCATCCAATCCGCTGCCTTAATTGTTGGCAAGACGTGCGCCAAGAATTCGCACTAATGAACGATAGCATCAAAAGATCCTACCATCTGCGTCGTGTACAACACTACAACAGCTACATTCAGTCCAATGATTCAAGCAACATTTTTCCTAAAATAATAGAGCAATATTTTGGTCAATATCTAAATTAAGTCAACGGTGCACACTTAAAGCGTGTGCGCACGCCGAACCGTAGCAAGAATGTTGCTATTTCCCGCAACGGACTTGCAAGGGTGCGGGTTCATTAAAATGTGACCGACGACACAGAGATTACGATCGGCGAGCACGCTGGCCGAATTCGGGACATCTTAATTTCGGATTCTCCTCCTCCAGAACGGTGACGGTGAGAATTTTAATGAATTCCTGCAACGAAACTAGTATTTTAATTACTAGAAATAATGCCTCGTCTTTTTTTCTTCTTAGCGTTATGAATGGATGTATGATGGAGAAGGTGGGCCTAGAGTTACACAAGGAATAGTAACGATCTAGCCAGCAAGCAGTGTGCTATTCCATGGTCCCATAAAACAAGACGTTTTAGTGACTATACAAATTCTTTTACTAACTAGGAGGGGATGTGCAAAGGTTCATAAGGGATATTGCAATATCGAAAAGTGGACATTGCCAAAAGTTGATAAAATAAAGCCTTCAATTTGTTTATGATTGTCATAACTCTCGAGTGATCCACAAGGAGGCATCCTTGGTCCACTGTACATAGTTTTTTCATGAATGATACTTATTTCTTACTTGTTCGCAGTAACCATGCGGAAGTAATTTTCTGCTACTTATTACAATGTTAAATCATTTTCTTTACATAATGGTTTAATTTTATTTTACTGTTTTTGGCAATGCCAAACAGAAAACAGATTCAAAAACAATTGAGGAAACGAATAATCTATAATCGTCTATAGGTTGGACTCAAACCTAGAGAATTAAATCCAACCACTTGGAGGTTTTTTCGAGAGATTTAGGCCGTCCCGGGAGCTAGGAAGAAATTTGAATTAAAGAAAAATCCTTATCATAGAACTAAATTACGGCAAAATTTCTTTTAGTTATCTTGTTATGTATTTCAGGAAATCCTAAAATCTCACCCATATAACTGATATTTCACAGGTTTTTATTCCAGTCAACGGGAATGACTGTTGATTTTTCCATTCATTTTGCCAATATACTATACATTATGCAATGTTAATTTCGTTTTTTGAAATTTGTTGATTTTACAATATTTTTTTTCTGAATATTTGTTTTCTTCATTAACTATTTCCGAACCATGAATTTATCTTTATACATTTTATTTACACCCTTGCGTTGAAATCTATACTATTATTCGAAATATGTATCAGTAGCTATTAGTTCATTAGTCATTCACCGTGATTTGTAACTGACAATTTTATAAAATTTCTTGCCAACAGCAAACTTGCAAAGATCGCGATATAAAAAATAATCCCCCATAAAGTGACTGTATTCGTGACAAGTGAGAACTCCTGATTAAAAAACGCAACGTAGTCCATCTGACTCCACAATCCCTTACCAGCGAGGCAGATTCAGTGCGGAGATATTTTCGAATGGCCGGCACGCTGACATCTGCCAAAAAATTGCCAGGCTAATTCATATCTGCTGAAGGGAAATTATAATTTCCTGTGGCGTGCCGCTGCCATGCTTGAACTTAGTTCTACTGCAACAGCCAATCGCACACACGCATCGCACATGCGAAATAGTTAGCGAGATCTAAGCAGTCCCTGTTTCATCTGTTACAAATGTTATTTTTTTGAAATTTGATGCTGGAATGTTCGTACAAGAATGTTTCCATATATACATACTTTCAGAATACGGGTTAAGTTGAAATTCATACATGACTGCAATAATTTCGATATCTAGTATAAAAATAAGCACAAGTTCAGTCATTTTCATCGATAAATGCCAAGAAATATGGTGTTTGGAAATGACTAAATGAAGAGTAGAGTACACAATTACGGGTATGATGCATTTGAATGCAAGTGACTTGTAATTTTTTCTTGATCTGCCATAGAATAAACATTCCGATTAATATCTTGTTAATTTTTCGTAGTCTTTTTCGTGTTTAAAACCTACTAAACAATTAGTGCCGTCACCGCTATTATTGCCAAATGCACACAGTTAACCCATATCTACCCAGCTTGCTTATGATCATGCTGCTAAACGTCCGTCCATCCATCGTATAGTGAACCAGCTGCCACCCCAGTGCTGAATGTTCCAAAAATAATAGCAATTCCGACCCCATCCGTTCCGACATAAAACTGCATAAATTTATGATCATTTTCCATTCGCCATCACTCCGCTCTTCGCTGCCTTCGTTATACACCATAACATACATCAGGATCTATTGGCCGAAAGAGACGAGGGAGTACCCAACAGCTCATTCAAAAGACTGCGACGACGCTGTCGTCGTTTAAATATAGCGTTGCCGAATATTTCCGTTCCGGGTGGAATTTCGGTCGATACTTTTCGCTGTTCGGCGGCGGGATCCACTGATCGTCGATATATGGCCGTATATTCGCACTAAGATGCTATCGTAGCCGGCAGACAGTGCGCGTTTTGTAACTTTTCGAAACAACCCTTTCCGGAAAGGGCTCACATAAAGATGTCTGTTTGAGTCAATGTATTTTTTTCATCATAGGCGTGCAAGTTTCCAAAGTATCGCTAATAAATCAAGTTTAATAATAAGATATTTTTGAAAGTGAAAATGTGATTAATTAAAAGATGAAAAATCAGGAACAGATAACTGTATTTAGATTGTCTTCCGTAGTGCCAATGTAAAGTTTTCACTTTATAAGGCTCAAGATCGGTTAGTTCATAAATTAAGAAGGTGGTTTTATTGTGATTTTTTCGTGTTGTTTGATAAAGCTAATGTTGGTACGCGGTGTCAGGTCATGCAGCCTCACTTCAACTGTGTCCTCGTCTATACACGACATGTTGCATGTTGTTCCAAAAAATGAATGATTCTGCTTGTGGAACGTAGTTAGTACCGAATGGCGTAGGTGGTGAAATTGCACCGCGCTTACTTCTGCTATGATAAGTTTCATATTTATCTTCAACAAATCTTCGCCTTCGCATATAAATGGTCTCACGGGACATTTCTAATGTCGACAGCAACAAAATTCGCCCGTATCGGGACATCAAAACCAAAAGATCGTATCAGAGAATTACTTCAGTTGTGAACTTCAAAGGGTACAATTGACGTATATTCGAACTTTTGGTCGGTTGATTGCTAAAAATCTATACTGAAACACTGAAAATGAAAATATTTTGGTTAAATCATTAAAATAAACAGAAAAATGGTCGCAATAGAAAAATCTGCAAAATTCCGTCATTCAATACAAAATTTAATCTTTATATGTGGCAAACCCAGTTCGATATACAAGGAGAATTTATCGTTTTTGGAGCTGTAGAGCTTGGTTCTTGGAATGGATCCCTGTCAGAATCACTCATTACAATTGCAGACGGGACGGGAAATGTCACCCATTAAAACACTGCTAAGGCCAATTGCAGCAGGCCGTGATTTTGAATGTGATATCGAGTGTACGGATGCGATGTGCGGGCGTAGGAACTCCAGCGTTTGTATGTTAACGCGTTCAATCGCATGGGCGTTTGTATGTTATGGATGATAGCGCATACGTAACATTTTGAAGCTATTCGCACAGCTCTCGAAAAAAAAATTGATGGTTTACACTCAAATACACGCAATCTTATCATAGCTGCGCTGTTTTGTTTTGTTACTTTCTCTTCTCGCTGCTCGCTGACAACTAGAAAAAAAATCCCGTCACCTAGGTTAGAGCCGACAAACTACGCGTAACTATGAGGTTCGATATTGCATTGCACAAGTATGAGGTTGGTTGAACACTAACGAATCATTTGGGAGCTTTTCGCTTACAGTTTGAGTGAAAAAACAGATGCATTTACGCTCCCGATGATTCGTTTTAGGTGTATGCAATTGATTGTATTAGTGAGTGTCGGTTTAAGTAGCAGAAAACTGCACACATAACATGCAAACTACTTGAACTCGCTTGGGATATAAGAAGAACACATTAGAATTCCAGTATATGAACTACGCTGACCGGAAATAGATGATTTACGGGCATCGGTAAATTAATCGTATCTTTTCGAATGAATCGCATCGAGTGCTCTAATAGAAATAGAAAAGTGACCAACGAATCCCAGGAATAATAAAGTTACACGCGAAACAAAAAAATAATCTATTCTAAGATGTATGTACGTACAGCATCCATTCTCTGACTCGGCTGCCACAAAATAGTCAGACGAATCAGCCATGTAGAGCGAACCAAATTAAACGTACCGCCCACACCAACTCGCATCTCCCACACACCCAGACAAACATGCGACAAGCACATAACAATTGTCTATTAATATGTACTATAAAACTACTAGTATTACTATAAACACTAACACAAATAGGAATCTAATTCTACATTTCTTAATTCGTTGAGTGATCAAGGAATGTTTGAAAAAACAAACCATAAATAATACAAATACAAATAAAAAGGACCATAAGCCCTCTCGGTTTCCTCGATACGCCACTATCGAGACGTAATGCAATAGCCATCTCAAAGTAATTGTCTGTCTCTCCACTTTCAACTGGAAACTTATCTCTCACAGGGAAATAATATGCTCTTTTGTGTTCTTCTTCTACTTTAACGACTTAATTTTTAAATGCTAGATATTTCTGCTGAGTGGTGCCCTCGCGAACCGCAACTGTCTCATCCCGCATACAGGACGATAGAGCGAAAATATATACATTTTTATTTCGATGCAATCTACAGGACGTGGGATCAAAAACCAGTACACTGGAATAAGAAGAAAAGAACAATGTATACTTCAACAAAACACCGATCGATTCCTAATTAAAACAACAGAAAACGGCACTGTTCGTGGCACTGAACATGCATTTGATTATTTTAGCTAGGAATCTGCTAAATTTTCCATCGAATTCAACCGGCACCGATAAAAATCCGAAACATAAACATGACAAATTTATTCTACCGGCCAATAACACGCAAATAACCGATCATAATTTTTCGAACCATTCTTTCCTCGATTCGCAAAAAATCAAACACGAATGAAATCACTGTCGGGTCCGTCACGCGGTTCGATACCGGCCCCGGGATCGCAGATCCCCGCACAAAATTGGAAACAAAACGAGCAAAGTGTTGCTCGAGATTCGGCAATCCAATAAACAGCAGAAAAAAATGAATTCACGCCTAGAGATCACGGCGGAATAAAAAAAACAAATCCGTCCGCATTCGATCGATTAAAACGGATTTCTCCCATTCGCATAAGCAGGCCGATTTGAGCTTCTTTTACGCCATCTTGATTATGTTTTAAGGCGTATCCGGCCGGAGTGTTGGGACGTTTCTAACTGGTAAAGCGCTAATGTGAGCGGCAAGGTCGTCCGCAACGGCGTCATTGAAGAAGAATTGTTGTTATTGCCACAGCACCCTAGTTTATCCTTCATTGTTCCAGATGCTGCGGTTGGGAACCTTTTTTTCGCGAATTGTTTAGAAGAGTTTGCTATATAAGAAACAGGAAAAATATAGCGATAATCTACCTCATCTTTGGTCGAATTATTTTTCCGAATGAAAAACAAATAAATCCCAAACCGTGTGGCAGACTATCGGTGTGCGCACGTGTTTATTCACTTGTCCAATAGCAAATTTTGTTATTCACAAAGTCGGAATGTTGGCGACGAAGAGACAAATCCATGTTGTGACTTTTAAACTTAGTAAAAAAAATCGTACAGTCAACACAACACTGGAAAAAGGTTTCCCATCTTCAGGTTGCGTTGTGGACGCTTGATTTTTCCACCGCCGTGTCTCAGAATGTCGAAATTTAGTCAGATCGAGCGGACATGAGGTGTCGCCATTAGCACGTATTTGTTCGTGTTCGTACAGAAGAGTGGGGAATGTTTTTTTTTACCTTGATTTGTCGTTTGACTTGGCAACAGGGGTTTTATGGTGTGATTCGTTTTATGCGAGTGGAATGAATTGCTTCACGAAAGGTAATAAATTCTCCATTTGTGCATTATTCATTTTTTATTCCTGTTTATTATCGACTAGAATTTCAAAATTCTAAAAGGCTAGATGATGTTAAGCAGTCTTTAGAACAGCTATGGCGTTCTTATTATAATTTTTCTGCTTTTGTGTGTAATGCTTTAGTATAACTGAGCCGTGGGTCTTTTACGATTTTTGCATCATGTGAAAATATAAATTAGCTTTTAAAATTCCTGTCCATCGGGCTTTGTTTACGCAGCCCGCTGCTACGTGTTGAGATCCTAGTCCTTGGTGGCAAAACATTAGCTGCCGAAACCTGAGGGTCATTCTGTTCAGCTTCTCTCGTAGTATCGTTCACTTCCATGTCGGCAAAGGTACTGCATTCATGTTGCTTACGGTCGGATGTTCCTATTTGTTTCTTGTGCTTACGGAGCGCTGTTGTAAATTCGTCTTCATCGGTAATGAACAGAGCAAGTTGAAAACCCAGACTGGTTATTATATGATGTTTGATGTGAAATATTTTTCCATGCTAAAATTCTTCGAAAATTTTAGAAATTTTTTGATAACAGTGATTCCGCAATAGTTCCTGATACAATTTTTGATTCGTCATAATGGTTGAGAAGATCCTATTTTTTTTTAGAAAACTGATACGACCAGTTCCTTTATATGCGCTTGTTTAATTGTTACAGGAGATACTTTCATCCATAGTCTTGCGACTTTTATTGTCGTGTTGTTCAAGGTGGTGATTCTTTGTTATAACATTCTTTTTTCCGTTGTGAGGATTCTACTTCCAGAAGCAACACGTAACTATCTGTATCGCATATGTAAGTAGCGTGATCTGAGTATAGCTCTTGACAAATGCAATGAACGATGCGACCGAGCGGACTAGACACCTTTTCACTACACAATCTCCGTTGGCGATACCAGGGTGGAAGTTCCTTTCGGTGTCCATTTCAACATAGAGCACAATTTCGTAATGACACCTTTGCTTTATGATATAATCGAAGAAGTTACGCGGTGTCAGATTGTGAAGCTGGGAAGTTTCAATTTGACATGTCCATACTCAATAACATGGTTGAGGTTGTAGTGTTTGACAAAAAATTTGTTTTTCAATAAAAAAAAATATTATTTAGTCATTTTTTATATTATTTTCCAGTTACTTGCGGAACACGAAACTATTGACTGTAATATTCATTATTTAACGTGAGTGTTTTGTCCATCTGCGCTAGACAATGTCTACTGCGTTTGTGAAATACTGCGTAATTGTGATTATTTTTGATTAATATACCATATTTGTGATTTATTGACCATTGATCTAATATGTTGTGTGACATCATTTCGACCACGCAGCTGTGGAAACTCACTACACAAAAGTCGATCAATTTTTTTTTTTATTCATTTCGTTTATTTGATAGGCACAAATGCGTTAGCTTGGCGGTGCCAAATTCTTTTGTTTTTACATTTTGGATATTTTAAAACTAGGAGGTTACAATGGTGAAATATTTTTTTTTTAAAAAGAAAAATTTTACAGCTATCTTAAGACTAGAAATAAGATTCTATATACAAGAGAGGGAGCAAAAGATTTTTTTTTTATGAAAAATTTTAAAACAAGGAATTCAATAGTAATAGTTTTTTAGGAAATATTTACAGTTATCTTAAAACTAACAATATAGTTTGGTACACAAAAGGGGGAACAAATGTTTATGAGAAAATTCACCGGTGTTTTAAAACTAGGGATACAATTCTATTTACAAGATGGGGGACAATAGTTTTAACAAAGAGGTAAAATTACAACTATCTTAAAACTAGGAATACAGAATACAAATTTGAATTTTTTTAGCGGAGACTTATGCTTGGTCAAGATATTCAGAAGGGGGCTGTAGAAGCAGTTGTATCAAGGACAGGGGAGAGAAAGCGTAGATGGTGACCGGGAGAGAAGAGCAAAACTTGCAACTTTCGGGCAAACGGGAGATCAGCGAGACAAATTAGCGCCTCAGTCTAGTAGGTCGGATTGGCGGATGGTATTCTTCGGACCCGCGGGGAATCCTTCAAAAGTCATCGGACCTCGAGTCGCTCTCGCTTCAGTTTCCGTAGTGGTAAGTGCGACGGCGGTTACATAGTTGCAGTCTGGAGCTGATCGGTCCCAAAAGGCAGGAGAAAACTTCTAAAACGAGAAATAAAAAGAGAGGGGCTAAATTGGGATATTTATCGTTTTTATGAAAGTATAAATAAGGGACATATAGGGGAAATCACGATTTGCCAGCATATCTCGGACTGGGACATTGGGTGGTCTACCTCGGGCCCGAAGGGAATCCTTTAACTGAGACCTGGCGTCCAAATACCCGGCGCATACCCAGACAACGTGCTCGATGTCGTGATAGCCCTCGTCACAAGCGCACAGACTACTCTCCGCAAGCCCAATACGCCGCAAATGCGCATCCAAGGTGTAGTGGTTGGACATAAGTCGGGACATTACACGAATAAAATCCCGACCCACATCCATCCCCCTGAACCAAGGCTTCGTTGATACCTTTGGGATAATGGAATGTAGCCATCGTCCAAGTTCACCGTTGCTCCACGAGGTTTGCCAACTGCTGAGTGTCCTCTGACGACAAATACTAAAAAATTCGTTGAAGCAGATTGGTCTTTCATATATGTCACCATTTAATGCGCCCACCTTTGCTAATGAGTCGGCCTTTTCATTGCCCGGAATAGAGCAATGAGAGGGGACCCAAACAAAGGTAATTTGATAAGATTTTTCAGATAACGTACACAAGGACTCCCGTATCTTCCCCAGGAAATATGGGAATTGCTTTTTGGGCTTCATCGCACGAAGAGCCTCGATGGAGCTGAGGCTGTCCGAAATGATGAAGTAGTGATCTGTGGGCAGAGTGTCGATGATCCCAAGGGTGTACTGAATTGCAGCTAACTCTGCGACGTAAACTGAAGCGGGATCATTGAGCTTGAATGAAGCGGTGATAGTATTGTTGAAGATACCGAAGCCAGTGGACCCATCGAGATTTGATCCGTCAGTGTAGAACATTTTGTCACAGTCGACTTCTCGGAATTTATTATAAAATATATTGGGGATCACTTGCGGGCGTATATGGTCCGGAATTCCACGAATCTCTTCCTTCATGGATGTGTCGAAGAATACAGTAGAATCAGAAGTATCTAGGAAACGAACACGGTTGGGAGTATATGAAGAAGGGTTAATGCTCTGTGCCATGTAGTCGAAGTACAAGGCCATAAATCGGGTTTGAGAATTAAGCTCGACGAGCCTCTCGAAGTTTTCAATCACCAACGGGTTCAGAGTGTCGCATCGGATGAGCAATCGATATGAGAGTTCCCAAAATCGATTTTTTAGCGGAAGAACGCCCGCCAGCACTTCGAGACTCATCGTATGGGTCGAGTGCATGCAACCCAAGGCAATGCGCAAGCAACGATACTGGATTCTCTCCAGTTTGATGAAGTGTATGTTCGCAGCGGAGCGGAAACAGAAACACCCGTACTCCATCACCGACAATATCGTTGTTTGGTATAACCTGATCAGGTCTCCTGGGTGGGCACCCCACCATGTTCCAGTTATTGTTCGGAGAAAATTCATCCTTTGTTGGCATTTCTGTTTCAGATACCTAATGTGACATCCCCAGGTACCTTTAGAGTCGAACCATACCCCGAGATATTTAAATGTGAAAACCTGATTGATCGTTACACCCATTAATAGAAGCTGGAGTTGCGCCGGCTCACGCTTCCTAGAAAAAACAACCAACTCAGTTTTCTCCGTGGAGAACTCAATACCCAGCTGAAGAGCCCAAGCAGACAAATTGTCCAAGGTATTTTGTAATGGTCCTTGCAAGTCGGCAGCTTTGGGCCCTGTGACAGAGACCACGCCGTCGTCTGCAAGTTGCCTTAGCGTGCATGAATTGGCAAGACAATCGTCAATGTCATTCACGTAGAAATTGTAGAGCAGGGGACTTAGACATGAGCCCTGGGGAAGACCCATGTAGCTAAATCGCAATGTTGTTAAATCGCCATGCGAAAAGTGCATGTGCTTTTCAGACAACAGGTTTAGCAAAAAGTTATTTAAAATTGGCGAAAGACCATGCTGGTGCAGCTTCTCTGACAGAATGTTGATAGAAACTGAGTCAAAAGCCCCCTTAATATCCAAGAAGACTGATGCCATCTGCTCTTTGTTAGCATAGGCCATTTGGATTTCTGTAGAAAGCAACGCAAGGCAATCGTTCGTCCCTTTGCCTTTGCGGAAGCCAAATTGTGTATCTGACAGTAAGCCATTTGCTTCAACCCAATTGTCGAGGCGAAACAAGATCATTTTCTCGAACAACTTCCGAATGCAGGACAGCATTGCAATCGGCCGATACGAGTTGTGGTCGGAGGCTGGTTTTCCTGGTTTTTGGATGGCGATGACCTTCACTTGCCTCCAGTCATGAGGGACAATGTTACCCTCAAGAAACTTGTTAAATAAATTCAACAAGCGCCTTTTTGCAGTGTCAGGCAGATTTTTCAGCAAGTTGAATTTGATTCTGTCTAACCCTGGGGCGTTATTGTTGCATGATAAGAGAGCAAGTGAGAACTCCACCATCAAAAACGGTGTTTCGTTCGCGGTATCGTGAGGAGACGCGGCGCGGCACGTTTTCTGTACCGGGACAGTCCGGACAGATCTTCTTGGCGAAAGCGAATATCCAACGGTTTGAATATTCCACATTCTCGTTGGTACTATTACGGTTACGCATACGTCGAGCCGTACCCCAAAGAGTGCTCATCGCTGTTTCTCTCGTTAACCCGTCGACGAACCGGCGCCAATAACTGCGTTTTCTGGCTTTCATTAGACTCTTCATTCGCCTTTCTAACGACGCGTACTGTAGATAGCTAGCGGGTAACCCGTCTTCCCGGAAGGCCTTATATGCAGTGGACTTTTCCGCGTACAGCTCTGAGCACTCTTTATCCCACCACAGGGTGGGAGACCGTCCATGGGTATTCGCGCTGGGTACTGGTTTAGTCTGAGCTTGATTCGCACTGTCGAGAATCAAGCCAGCCAAAAACCTATACTCTTCCTCCGGAGGAAGTTCTTGAGTGGATTCGATTTTAACGGATATCGCGGTCGCGTAACTCTTCCAATCAATGTTCCGTGTGAGGTCATACGAGACATTGATTGTTTCCGATGGTCTTGAACCGTTAGCAATTGAAATCACGATAGGCAAATGATCGCTACCGTGGGGATCAGGGATCACCTTCCACCTGCAATCTAACTGTAGCGAAGTCGAGCATAGCGATAAATCCAACGCGCTTGCGCGTGCTGGTGGTGTAGGAATCCGCGTCATTTCTCCCGTGTTTAAGATGGTCATGTTGAAATTGTCGCAAAGATCTTGGATTAATGTTGATCTATTATCATCATGAAGACAGCCCCATACCGTACCGTGCGAGTTAAAGTCTCCCAGAACTAGCCGCGGTGCCGGTAAGGATTCCGTGATATTACAAAGCGTTCGGTGCCCTACCGAGGCTCTAGGAGGAATGTAGATGGAAGCCATGCAAAGGTCTTTACCTTTGATTAGAACTTGACAAGCGACAATTTCAATGCCTGGTGTCGAAGGGAGGTTAATTTGGTTGAAAGAATAGCACTTTTTGATCCCCAAAAGTACTCCTCCATAAGGGTTTTCTCGATCCAGACGGATTATATTAAAGTCGTGGAAGTTGAGATTTATATCGGAAGTTAACCAAGTTTCACATAATGCGAAAACATCACATTTTAAACTGTTTAGTAAGAATTTGAAGGAATCGATTTTCGGGAGGATACTTCTGCAATTCCACTGTAGGACAGTGATCGAATCAGTGACCTCGTTTGATGACTTAGCCATCGAAGGATACGATCGCTGCAAGGAGGGGCCATTTAGCAGTCAACTGTTTCAAAAATGTTTGCACCATAGGGAGAAAATGTATCAGAATGCTTTTAAGAGGATCAGTATGGTCGATCAATTGGCTTAGTTCGAAGGCGACGCATGATACGTCAAAGACCCACCTCAATTTTTCAACTATCACGAGTCTCCATTAAAACGGAAAATCCCGAATGTTCCCTACTAGCTAATTCAACGAAAAAAAAACAATCCCATTTCATTCCAATCTCTACCGATCATCGCAAACAATCTCGAACAAACTGAATTCCTCCCAGCTTGTCCGAAATCACCTCCGGTGGGCGACTTTCTTATTTTTAATTCAATAATCACCACTCACTCAGTCCATCTGCGAGAAACCGACAGCGATCGCACTTCAATTCCCCATCAAGTCGAGATGGACAATCTGATGGTTTTCTCCCAGTAACTACAAAAAAAGAAGGAAAGAAAGAAGAAAGACTACCAACACACCAACCAGCTGCTTGATTACGCGTAGTAGATCTTGGTGTTGAACTGGGGATGATGTTAGCCAATATCAGCCCTGAAATCTCCCAGCTCTTGGAGAAGAAGAAAAAAACTCCTGCGCATCGTCCAGTCACTTTCACGGTGAGGATGTGCGAGAGCAGTGATGATGGCCATCATCATCATCATCATCATCTGAACATATCTCACACATATTTTCTCCCGACAGTCACTGTTCAACCGGACGAGATCGATCGCGCTACTAGAGGGGGGTGGCGGGAAACGGGAATTGCCTAACTGACTGACGCGAGGGAAGGTCGGATTTTTCTCCAACACACCCAGCACTGCTCAATCCCGATTCCGGTGTTGCAATAAGCGGACACCCAGTGTCCAAAATATTTTGTCTCATTTATAAAACGTCGCTAGGAACGTTTGGACGTACCCCCACGGGCCACACGGGTATCACAGGCCACGGCTTTTCTTTCATTTTCTCCTGCACTGATCGTGGTGCCTCTGGATCGTACGGAAGTGTGAGAGTAATTGAGGCCACGATTTTCCGTTTTTCCCGTGGAGCCTTCGACAATCAGCTAGAACCAGCGGTGCTTTAACTTTCTGGCTCGCGCGCGCGTTTGTGTTCGTACGAAGCGAACGATTTTCGATTGGCCAAGGCTAATCGGACAGAAGCAAGTGCTTGACCATACAAGGAGTTCCGCCACCTGCTGGAACGTCATCTTGCCAAGAGGATACACAGAAAGGGCGAGGAAGTTCCCCGGGGGGCAATACGAAGATTCAAAGAAAGTGCACACGCGAACCGATCTGTGCGATCGTAGTTTGAAGTGAGATAGGTGAAGATTTACTGGAGAATCGCTGGAAAATTGGTGCTGCATCGAACGAAATTTATTGTACGTAGAAGAACATTTCTATTCTGAGGGTGTGAGTGTGTGACTTTTTTGCGCATTTAACGTAAAATTTATTAAATGTTCCAAGTGAAATGTAAGGATCCCTCTCGCACGACTGCAAACTATTCTGGAAAGTTTCACACAAATCCCAGAAAAGTTTCCGTGAAAATTTGTCACATCACTGGAGGATTAGCTGTGATGAAAGTGTGACTCAATATTACTTATCGCAGAAAACATGGGAAAAAAGATAAACGTGAACATTGTGTGTCTGTGTGCTAGGAACCATTTTTCAAACGACGGAAACGGCCATTTTGAAAATCTAATTCATTTCCGTTCCTCTAGTTGTTGAAGATGTTGTGCGAATAATAAAATCAGTTATTCTCTTCCAGGGTTAAGACAGTTGATTGCTTTGAGATTTTGTTTCTTTCATGTTCAATTTTAATGAACAGATTAATAGTTCTTTTACTAAATGTAATGATTTTGAATGTGACTAATATTAGTAACTAACCTTTTTTTTTATTTGGGCTTCGGTAACTTTAATTTCATTCGCGAGCATTCGCATAGAAACAATTGATTTTAAACAATTCCTACAGCAAAGCTTCAACAAAATAAGAATAAAACTTTCATTCGAAATGTTTAAAACCGATCCGCGACGGTCCTCAGATTGGAACACCTAGACCACATAATTTAAAAAAAAAACGAATCTAAAAACAGACGCGTGTCTTCTGCCCTACTGGCCTCGACCGTTTTTCGAAAACTGGAAAAAATTATCAACACTCCACATGAGCAGCTTCATCCTTTTTCCCTCTAGGAAAACAAATCTTAAAGCAATCAAGTGTTCATTCACCTTATCGAAGAGAGGCATTGCGTATCCTGCAGTGATAGATAGGTCATAAAAAATAACAAAGCAAAACCAAAAATCAGTGAATAATTATCACCTTAAGAGTTTCCGACTGAGAAAAAAAAAAGCAAAACCGCACTCATAATCCATTATCATGTGGAGTGACGATGAGTGCCAGATAGGCGAAGAGGTCGAGGCCAGCTGGGAGGACCATACGCACATCTACCGGAGCTTCGAGCGCTGTATGACCATCTCGGAGTATGACCAGAAGGAAACGGTCCGGGTGTTCCACATCGAGCAGGACGTCCCGGTGCCGGAGGACAGCGTGTTGGACTTTGTGCCGACCAATATGCTGACGGCCGTTTTTCTGCACACGCACAAAGGTAAACCATGCCGAACGCCATGGACTGAAAAATAATCGAATCCAAAAATTGTGCAGTAAAATTTGAATTTGCACATTCAGCACTTTTGAAAAAACGAAAGACTTTGGTTTTCGATATATGAATGTGGTGGCATAGAGGGAAATTTAACATACAGGAGAATTTTAATGCTATTCACCAATTTTCAAGTCAATATTTATTCGCGTTATGAAACTATTTTCAGATGATGAATCGGGGTATACAAATAAAAATATATACCAAAACAATTTACACCTCACAAGTTAACCTCTATTGAGTAGATTTTTTTTTGCAAACACGGATATCTTAAATGTTCAATCGATTTCTTTATACGCAGCTCACCTGGGTTCTCAACCCCGCACATAGGGTAAGAGATTCTAAAGAGATTTCTTTAACCAAAAAAGAGACAAATGACCCAAATCGAAATAAAAAAGTTCATGAATTCTTGTACAAGATTTTGAATTGTTATAAATTAACACTATTCGAGCTTAGTCTTTCATAACCACAATAAATTTAAAGAAACTTCAGATTTTTGTTTTTTGCTCCCGCAGTTTTTCAGTGCGCGTAGAGATCCTTTTCAATTAGTGGTATTTTTCGTTTTGTGAATTGTGGTTCTAAAAGCGTGTTTCTCGTTGTTTGTTTCTTTGTTGGTAGCTCTGGATGTATTGGAAAGTACTATACACAGCCGTTGAAAACAGTTTGTTTAGAGAATTTACAAGCGACAATTGATTTTCATAGGTACATGGCGTAGTTTGAGCTTAAAGCATAGTCTACCATCATAAATATATGCTCCTCCATTTCACCCTCTTTTTCGAACTTCTGGTCGACAATGCCAGTTAGAGAGAACTCGCTTAGGATTTCAATGAAGAATTCTCATTCTGACTCGTTGCCCCATATTTAAGACTTCTCTAAGCTTGATCAACTGTGGGAATTTTATCCAGCAAACCAATCGGCGTCTTCACTGACTGATCACCATCAACTGCTGGTTCCGAATCATTTCGTGGCTGCGGTGGGACCCTTAAATCGATAAACTTCCAGACCGATCCTCTCACTATCATCTGCTGAAAATGGAATTTATACGCAAATTCTGCCACTGGATACCCAAACGTTCTTGCAGAGAGTAACCTGGTGTTCTATAGCGAATAATGAATCTATTCAGTTGGTGGTTGGGCAGTAAATGAATATAAAAAAGTCAATAACGACACCGGCCACGCCTGATGCTGTTCTACCACGGAAGGAAAGGAATACTGGTTCGACACTAGCAAAGGAAAAGAATGAAAGAATATGAATATGAAATAATTTTCAGCGGCCCAAAATGGGCATTACCTGTACCGAAAGCTTTACTTTGTGTGACAGGTACATTAACAGTTCCACTCGCACGTCGTTTGTTCCTCTTCCCTATAACACCGCGGGTAGGTAAAGGATACGAGTTCTATATCAGAGTTGCTTGGGGACACAGTTTGCTGCACAATAATACAGCATTGCCAAGCATTTACCTGGTGCTACATCGGTGCAGTGCAAAAAGAGAGCCTAATTACGCCCAAGTTTGAATAGGTGTAGCACCCGCAGGTAAACTTGCGGACAAAACAGAAAAATCGTCAAGTGTTCCGCATATTTGCTGCATAATGTATCAACACGTTCTGATAACTTGAAAAAGGTTGTATCATACTGTGACAGAAATGTGTTTCCAATCACAATCCACTCAGTGATGAAATTGGCCACCACATAATTAGAGGCAGCTCAGATATCAATTTGGGAGGCACGGGAATACTTAACCCTCCGGAAGTCGCGCTTATGGCCCACTAAACGAGCAGCCACTGGTGCCCTAAAACGATTTCGCTAGATTTTCAGAGCAGCGTTCACTCAGTGCACTAGCGCGACTGCCGGAAGGTTAAGCAGTATAAATCTGCATTTACTCGGTAGAGGAGATCGCCCAATATTTGCACGGCCTGGCAGGGAAGAGGTGCTTGATATAACTCTCTGCTCCGACAGTATTGCGCATGAGTTGACAAACTGGCTCATCCGAACGTGTATGAACCGTCATTATTTGATGACAAATACTTCATTGTTGATCATAAAGGGGGGCGTCTGGCGCAGTGGGTAAAAAATCAATTTCTTTTTTCTTCGTTTAATTGATAATACTGAACCTCTAGAATAATCTCCCGCATTCTCGGGGGTCTGAACTTCTTTTGTTTTAAACAGCCACGTGTTCTTCGCGCGTATTTACTGTAAAACACGCAGATTTCAATCTATTGGCACTTTCAATAGCGTTTTTTTCGAAACCGCACTTTTCAAATTGGCGGACACGATAACTCATGTTGAATTTCTGGTTTCAAACAATTTTATTAAGATTTATCATGTCTGCCACGGCGCTCCTCGACGTGGAAATGGTTGGACGTCTACTCTTGGGGCGCCTTCAAAATTGTAACACAAAATTACTTTCGGTTTTAGCACTTTACACCAGACGCTTCTCTTAAACGTCTCCCTAGATATCGTTACATATCGTAACCCCAAATTTACGAAACAAAACTTCTTGCAAAGAGGGTTTGCCGACTAGGTTTCACGCGTATTTCCAACGATTGAAGCTCCAATTGACTTGGATACGGGTAAAGCAAAACTACTCATAATAGCAGCATACAAGAGGTTTGTTCGCTTTGAGCTATGCGTGCTTCTTGGTGAAATGCCGAACTTGCTAGACTTAAAAGTTTATGTGCATACTCATCTGACGAATATGAAGTACTCAACTGTCTTTTTAACACACACTTTCCAGGCTGTACGGAGTCACTACAGATGACCGCCCATGAGTTTTTTGAGTACTTCTAATCTTTGGGCATTTGTTTGTAGATTTATGATAACCGAATGTATCAAATTGGGGCTTGAAAGATAAAAACTTTCAAAACGCGTGTACTGAGAAAAAATGAATAAAGCGTCATATTTGCTCGTGGGCTGCATCTGAACATGCCAACCATTGGTATAGATTGCAAACTTGCTCTCAAACAAAATTTTTTCTACCGGATGTGAGTCTAAAAATGCCAGAAAGTTTGTTGCATTTTTTCAAGTACAATTGGCGTATTCTAGTCAGGGGACTGACTGAACATCGTAAACTCAATTATTCAGCGTGCCGAGTATTATTCGTGTGATCTTTGTAAACCCGAATACGGAACCCATATCGTTTGGTATGCCCAGTAGTAATACAATTGCTTATCCGGATTTTTGGTTATCCATTAAAGGATAAACCTATACACAGAAAGCTTGAATTTAAGAATATGTTATTGTTGCTAACCCAGTATGGTAAAGAGCTATAGGCTTTATCAATAGGGTTCATTATTCCTTCGGGAGTGAAGAATCGATCTGAGTGTTTATATAAATAGCAGGTAGATTTCAGAAGCAAAAATTAGAAAATCAATTAGTCAACCCGCCGTATTTTCCTTGTTTCTAATATAGATAACGATCTTGAAAAAAAAATGATAAATTCAACCATTCCACAATCTTTTGGCGGCATAAAATGATTTAAAATCTTAAAATTCCAACGGCAAAATTAATTTCATGATCAATATATTTCTATTTTTCAAAAATCATGAATGACGTAGACACAAAAAACGTTCGTTTTTGGACATCTCCGAAAATAAGCATTTCAAATTATTATTTAAGATAATTGCTGACTTCTGTCCTCTATGCTCAGGTTCATCCGTCAATCACGAGGGGTATAACTTTTCAAATTTCAATGCTTCTAAATGGTTTGATAGCACTTATAAGGGCTATTTTGTTTCCTAAAGAAATATTTTCCAATGGGAGAATTTTTTTCTAATTAGCCCCGGTTACTAGCACGGAGCTATGCAAAGAAAATAATGCAGTCAGTCCACGGAGGCGACCACAACCTAATAATCGTCTTCTCTCTCTCGGTGTTGAGAAGCAATCTTCCGAAAAAAGGCATCCGACAAGCTTGATTATGGCCTCTGCTAGTAATCCACCAGCCGTGCACAGCTCACAAATGTTTCCTTCCCGTTATTGTACAGTCCTTCAAGGAGATGCTCTGTTCACTTCAAACAGCTCGATACGAATGATAACAACAAATTTGTAGCGGACCTGTATTCAAAGCTTTTCATCATTTTAGTGTTCGGCAGGTGCATCAAATTGACGGCTCTGATCGAGATGGGCCGAAAAAATTTTCCGGCCGGTTTCTTAAATTTTTTCAAAACACCGTTTTTCCGTTATTAACGTATTCATACATACTCTAAAATTTAATACTAGATTACTAAGTATTATTTTGACAAATTGACAGAGATTGATTATTCCCATTTAGCACAACAAAAGATATCAACATTCCAAAGCTTACATTCCTTTCACTTTCATCCTGGAATTTGGAAAATGGTCGTTAGTCTCGACAAAATTGGTTTTAAATGAAACTTTATTTGATTATTTTTGCGTCAAAAATGGTATTCATATGATTTGTTTTCTATGTCTAAAATGAACACTGAATATCTTATTGTGAGGAAGCGGCATCTAAATTTTGTGGTCAAGAAAAATAAACTTACTAAAAGGATCTCCTTAGCCATCAGACAACAGGATTTTGAAACTTGAAACGATACTATAAAACATGTACCTGACTATTGAAATAATTAAAAAAAAACATTTTGGTTAAACGTAGTACCCACCTTATATATTGGGATGATTCTGCATAGGAACTCTCACTTAGTAAACATCCAATGAATTTTAAAAATATTTACTCGTACGAAATTTCCAGGAATCATAAACTCATAAGAACGGCATTGTTATAACGTGACTGCCCATTAATTTCATACTAGGGTAAACATATTTACTAATATAGAGAGTGTTTGGTTCATGGTTAAGAATGTCTTGAAAGTTTATTTTTTGAGTTAAAGGGATTCTAAGAGAAATAAAACAAAGACCCAAATATGACCATCTAACAGCTCTCAAGAACAAATGAAATCAGGAAGACCATGCTTTGGAAGCAAAACCAGTTCCATTATTTAATCGCCAGAAAGACCAAACATCCGCTAACCAACTTTTTGGGCGTATAATTCGACACTTGTTGGAAGTTTTATCCATCTCACTCACGCACATTTCACCCACCCGCAATAAAAAAAAATAATGAAGAATTCTCTACCGATTCCACCGCAAAACAGCGCATCAAAGGTCACGTTAATCTGCCACAGAACGAAACAAGTCTCATTTTTTCGACCTATACGAAAACACCTGCGACGTGGAGCTATTCCCTCTTTCACACCCAAAGACGATAATCCAAGAAAATCTCCCCGATTCTGGCCAAATACTTCTGCGGCTCATCTGCTGTCGGAATGCGCTGTAATTAATCTGCGGTCTCGCGTTTAGTGTGCTGTTGTGCACGAAACACCGGGCGACTCCGGCAGTCCGTGAACGTTTTTGTTTGCCGACCCCGAAGAAGGCGGCAACTGCTCAGGTGCGAGGAAGGAGATCTGGACTGATGATTGTTGTGGAACAGATCATCCCTCCTTCTATCCGCTGTGTAGGTATAGTTCAATGTCATTATCTCAAAGGCAACGGTCATTACTTTTCTTTGTATATCCCACACTCTTTGCCGACTGAGGCGCACATTACACAATCGGATGGCCTTGGGAATGCGTTTAATGACTGTTTGTTTATACTTGCGAGCGAGCGGGCAAATATGACGGGAAATGGATCGGACGCAAGTGAAAACATTGTTTTGCGCTCGGATTGCGAATTACGGAGAAGCACGTTGTCAGAAAATTTATTGATTCGAATTTTCATATATTTATTTTGAAATCTGTGCTGCTACACCGGGTTTTGCGAGGACAACATACACTGCAGCCCACATTCTGCCAGCTGAGCGACAAATTGTCGCATGCGGGGGTGTCACTTAACCGAGTAAGTAACGAGGATATTGACAACATTGTTTCCCAGGGTACATCAACTAAGGCCAACGCTAGCACCGGATGCAGTTCAAATATAAACGGGCTATTTTTGCAAGGCGGATGTTTGCTAGGTCTGGCAACCACTGGTTAATTCCGAACTTGAGTGACGCTCTCCGTACAATGCACTGGCGATTGAGCTAGTAAATCACATAAACGGAAACTCGTGGATTGGTGTTCGTAAAAAAAACAATTTCACTAAAAAAAAGAAAACAATCTCAATTCCTCTTAGTTGTCAAATTATCGCCCGTAATTTAAACCGAACTGTGTCACTTTCTCCAACATCCCGTAAATGTCGAAGCAAAGCACTTCTCTAGACAGATTGGAACACCTGCTTCGTGGCAGTGTGCCTGCGCCAGCATTAAAACATGCCATTCAGAAGAGCAATAAATTAAAATGAGGCGTAAAATTACTTAGAAGACTGTGACTACACGAACGGCGTTTGGGGAACAGTCATGCTCCCGTTTGTGCCTGCGGCCGTTGATGACACAGAACTGAAGGCAGAAGTGTAGTTTTGTAGAAATTAAACTTATGTTAATTGAATTCTGTTCAGGTTATATTCCAAAGAAAGACTTGTCAAAATTAACACTGGAATGCGCAAAATTGTTTTTTTTTCACAGGCTATTCCAGTCTGGTGCGAAAGAGCCTAGACAAGTGTGTTTGTATTTGTGTTTATGAATGTGGGAAAGTACCTGAATGTTGTTTATCGCTGCGAAAGCGGAAAGCTATTCCGAAATGAATTTTAAAATAAACAACGTTCACTCTTCGAAAAGTGCGGAAGGAAATCTTCGGATGCGAGAACAGGCAGGTGCAGGTTTTGGTTTTGACTAGAAAATCGACGTCGATTTTTCAAAAGCTGTTGTAGGGAAAAGCAAGTTAAAAAGTTTGAGTTTTTATTTTAATTTATCAATAAAAACTAGAGAAAACCCGATCAGAATGAAATAACAAGGTTATAACAGAACACAATTTTTGTAACATATTGTGTTATAAATTAGGTTTCGTTAGTAGTTAAAATAACAGAAATTTATAACAAGTAACAATGCGAGATATAGTTTTAAAATATTTCTGTTATGTGTTTCTGATCGGGAAGGGAGCGCAAAATTGTTTGAAAAATCGCATTTTGAAAAATTTTGCAAATGAATGTTCCAGTTCCTTTGAAACGTCATACACATTTCAAGCCTTCCTCTGAAAAACCGATTGGCTCATAACCCGAACGTTTGTTTTTTTTCAACTTATTTTAGAAAGTATGCTTCCTACTTCTGCTCGAATCGGAGCTGCAATCGAGCAAAGTGAATGACAACTGAAAGTCTCTAAAGTTTCAAGAACAAAGCCACCATGAGTGAATTCAATGAATAAGTTTTACTCCGTCCTGCGACCTCGGTAATGGACTTCAAATATTGAGATGTTAGGCCGAATATTCAATAGGTAGTGAATGTGAAAATTGAGCTTAGACATTCATCCAGTTTCATCACTTACGAAATTCAGCACTGATATCATTCAACACGTTATCTTAAGCAGATTGTTTCGATTTACAGACAATTTACAACTTAAACACGTGGTTGAAACTGACAACGTTGGAATTTATATATATATATATACAGGGTGTTTGGTTCATGGTTAAGAATCTCTCGGGGGGTGATAGACTGCCATATTTGGAGAAAAAAAATGTTCTACACATACCATCAAATCTCAACCGTTACAGAATTATTGAACTTTTTGTGTAAAAAACTTATTTGTCTTAAAATACCTCTTACTTTAAAAGTATACTTTGCATTTTAAATGTTTTAGTTCCATTCGAAAGGTGAGTAAATTTCGCATTGAGTGATGCCCTCACATGTTTCAGCTAATGAGTTTAAGTAGCCTTTTTAAAGTAATTTATTGAAAATTAAACAATTTTAAACGATTTTTCGTTCTTTTCTTGAAAATCCTAATAGTTAACCTCATCCTTTTAATAATTCAGATTGTTAGTCTTGGTGAGCTGCTTAATTCGTTCTTTGACATGATACACTTACCTTTTAGTATTTTCATGATTTTGGGTTATTCAACATGGATATTTTTATCTCATTTTCACTAGTACCAGCTGTAATTGAAAAATTATGGCATTTATTGTACTTTTTTTCTTTTTATTCGAAAGCCAGGAAAATTTTGCAGTGAAAAAAGTATTAATACCTTTCAGATAGGTGAATTTAGTATTCTTTTAAAAGTAAATTAGTTTAAAGTTAGTGCTATTATTAGCATTTTCGTTAATTTTCTTAAAATAGTGAATGATAAACATCACCATTATTATCATGGAAATAATGCATTTCAGCAAGTTCTACAGTTCTTTCTTTGACTCCATTCAATTCTCTCTTTTGGTTTCGACGCAAAATCGTTTTTATCACATCGTTTCATATGCAAAAATAACGATTTCGAACCCACTAAATTTCTTAATTTGTGGCGAGCTCATGCTGTGTTAACTATTAAATAGCAGCAAAATGAAAAGTGATATAGACAAAGTGTCAAATAAAAAGTTATAGAGAACATTAAGGGGCATCAAATGAACAATAGTAACGATAAATTTTGTTGATTAATAATTAGAATAATTAAAAAACTCTCCAAAAACACAAATTTTGAGTTATTTCGTTAGTAAAAAACCATTAGTATAGTAATGAAATTACAAAGAAATGAGAAGAGATAGAAATATGACGTCCAAGAACAAATTATGAATCGTCCTAAAACCCAACTTTTGGATAATAGATATTTCTATAATCATACTTCATTATTTCGAGAATATTAGCAAAAACCTCCTCAAAAACACTAACTTTTAACTACTTTACAGCTAAAAGGTAATTAAAACAAATTACTTAAAAGATATGAGAACACCATTCAATAGGAAATTTTCTTACCTTTCGAATGGAACTGAAATATTTAAAATACAAAGTATACTTTTAAAGTTAGAGGTATTTTAAGACAAATAAGTTTTTTACACAAAAAGTTCAATAACTCTGTAACGGTTGAGATTTGATGGTATGTGTAGAACATTTTTTTCTCCAAATATGGCAGTCTATCACCACCCGAGAGATTCTTAACCATGAACCAAACACCCTGTATATATATATATATATATATATATATATATATATATATATATATATATATATATATATATATATATATATATATATATATATATATATATATATATATATATATATATATATATATATATATATATATATATATATATATATATATATATATATATATATATATATATATATATATATATATATATATATATATATATATATATATATATATATATATATATATATATATATATATATATATATATATATATATATATATATATATATATATATATATATATATATATATATATATATATATGAAAAATGTCGAATATAATTTTAAATAGAAGATTCGTGACGAATAAACTCACAGCAGAATATCAGCGTTATATTGGCTATATAACAGCACCGAATGCATATGTAAAGCATATATGCTCTATGGATTCATAAAGCATGTATGCGTTATATCAGCATTATATGCGTATATAGAGCTAGCAATAATGCTATATTTCGTCTAAGCTTTTATGCATTTACAATGCTACTGTAGAGCTCAGTTGCATTGAAAATGCTGAGATAGGGTTTTTATACAATTTTAGTACAAATGTTCGAAAAATATTGTGCAATGGCTTAATGCTTATGGTTTCATTTTTCGAGTAGTGACTTTCTACAATTACAAAAAATAGGAGTAAAGTTCCTTTGTTTATTAAAATATTAAATAATATTATAGTTGCCTCAAAAAAAGTTGCTCCACGTCAGCCTATAAAGCTTGTTAAAATCATCTGGAACAGAAAATCCAAAATTCTTCATAATCGGAGGACTTGTCGTTATCGCCTGAAACAAAAAATACAGTTGAAGTAAAATAATGTATTTTACGCTACTGCTTCAATGCGGATGTCGATTTTTGCTCGTCTTGATGTATACATTGTATTAAAAAATATTTAAACAAATGCTATGTTTAAAATTTTGGTTCATATTTAAACTAGGTTTTTCCTGAAGAACTCCATAAAATTTCAGCGCGATCGGTTAATTATTTTTTGAGTTATCGTGGCCATTTACAAAAAAAATTAGTTTTGAGAAGATTGAGTTCAGATTTACACGCAAAAGTACAGTTTCGACATCAGTCAGCGATTTCGTAGCTAGATAATGCTCCTTCCTCATACTCATACAATGAGTTCAATGACGAAGAAAAGAAAAAGAAATCGATTTTTTAAAGCTGGCAAATAAGAATACCCCCTTTACGTTGGCGATATTCTCAATTGTGCCACCGACGATTGAGCGCAGAATTTTCTCACATGCACCGAGTGCTCGATAGTCTGTCTCATGCAATGACCACACTGCATGGCTGTACAGACCAACAGCGAGTATCAGCAATTTGTATAAAGTAACTTTTGTGGTCATCTGTAGACTATATGAAACTTAAGCTGACTTCGCAAACCGTAGAAAACCCTACTTACAGCCCCAACATGCTTTTAAATTTAAATGTCACTAGTGTTCAAAGATAGATGAGTTCGTCGATAGCTTTACGCCATAACCCATCCATTTCCACGTTGGAATAAATACCGTTTGACACAATTTATAGTCATTTCACTATGCGATCGATTCCAATGATGTCGATGTCGACGACGACGTCAAGATGCGTGCGAGATCTCGTGATGTTAATTCCGTTTCTTTGCAACACTGTATCTTCATATCGCACCTTCGAGCGTTATGTTGAACAACAAGCTAGAAAATATATGGCATCGCTTCAATACATCTATCCTCATAAAAGAGAAGAATATATCTCCGGCTATTCGATTGGGATCCATACGAATCTGTTTAATCAGTCTTGTTAGAAAGTCATGTTCCAGCACTGTTTGTCATGGATCGTTTTGTTTCACTAAATCGTACGCAACCTTGAACTCGTCTGTGCGATGGTGAGTCCGCCACTTGTATTGCTGGAATTGTTGCAAGTTAAATATCTGGTCTGTCATTAATCATCCCTCTCGAAACCAGTTTAGGTATACGGTAATAAAGAAATGTGCAACCCTGCATATGATGACTGCTTCTTTGTTTCTGGCAACTAGTATATTTGCTGGGATTTTTAGTGACTTCGACCATGCCCAAAGTAAATGCATGCAAAGTACGGAGTCAAACGAGGAACTTAAATAAAATCAAGTATGGGTTTTTTGATTTGTGGATTTATGGGTCTTTGGAGTTTTAGATTTTTGGAAGTTTTAATATTGAAAGTTTTGGTTCTTCGAATCTCTGAGCTTTGGATCAGTGTATCTCTTGAGTTTGGTACTTTGAATTCGTCTTATTGTTGAACCTTTGATTCTTTGAATTTTGATCTACAGAGTTTGAATCTTATTATCTTTGGGTAAATGAATCTTCAAGATTTTGAATATCCCGGTTTCCTTGAATCTTTTGATTTGTAAAGTTTCGAAACTTGGTCTTTTTGGTTTTTATGGTCACTAGAATTTTTAAATGAATCTTTGGATTTTTTCTACTGTTTAAATTTTAAGATTTTATTTGGAGCTGCGAATTTTTGAAATTTTAGATCTTTGTGCTTCTTTTTGTGTCTATGAATATTTGATTTTTAAAATCTCTGAATCGTCTTGATGTGACGGTGTAGAGGATATGGTACTACTCAACTACACAGATTGAAGAGTTGACATACCGAGCCAATAATGATTTATATCTATTGTATTTCCAACTATCTCGGTTTCCATACATATTACTAACTTAATATTTTGTGAGATTATACTAAAAGTATCGGAAAAGTTCGGATTTGGCATGAGACCTGCGGATCTCATTATCATCATCATAGTTTTTAAAATGTGACTATTAGTTCTAGTCTATTACACACACATTATACTCAGCCAACATTTGTCACGTATGAAATTCAGATTGATACATGGCAATTCTATTGGATTCACCAGGACGCTTAAACAGAAAGGGTGTCACTGTATCGATTATGCTGGCTATTTTCGGCAAATTTAGGACTAAGAGAAACGAAAGCAATGAAATTGACAGACGGATAGATATTCTAGTTTCGGCGGAAAAACATGATGATGAGTTATGTTCTGTCAACGACTATGCGATAGACTTGAGTGCAGCGCCTAACTCATATTTAGCAGAAGGCAATTCACATTTCCTTGTCCATTTGAGCCTGCCTAGTCCTAGTTTTCCGTTCTGAGTTTATAACTGATTCGCTCTAGAATACTTATCCGTCTTTTGATTTAATTACTTTCGTTTCTCTTAGACTTAAATTTGCCGAAAATATCCAACAAAACCGATACAGTAGAACCATGCGGCAATTAAAACATAGTAACAGACAGGGTATCAGTTAAGCAAAATGAGATGCACATAATAGAGATGGGTTTTTTTTCCTCTGTTAGGAAAATCTTGCCACTACCACCACTAATCAGGCTATCTTAGAGATGGGTAGATAGAGATGGTCGGTTTGGGAACTTCATATTAAAAAGTCTAAGGCTTTGGTCGAGTTGAGCTGATGAGTGGCAAAAATATCCGGGTCGCGTTCGCATGACTGTTATTTTTTGAAAAACAACCATCAGTTCCCATCAAATGTCACGAACCACAAGAGATATCGCTCAAACAAAAGGATAAAATTTCTGATGCCAGATTTCATATAGTACTTCTACTTAGAAATGAAGCAAAAATATTCGCACTCTTTATCAAATTTTTCTGGCCAATCATTTATTCTTAATGGCATATACCTCATGCTCACCAAACAGCTGAATATGCAATCAAAAATACTTTAATCATATGCACCTCGTGCATATTTTCCCATCTTATTTGGCAGTAAAAGTGGATAATTGAAAACAACCCTTGCGGGGCGCACCCTCACGGCTTTCGTCGAATCATCAAGCTACTCATACATTCCCGGAAAAAGACACACTTCCATCCAGCACATTCTGATCATCGTCCGATTGCCAACCGCGAATTAGCAGGATCTATTTCGTCTGTTCCAACCGAACCAGAATTAAAACTCTCCCATAAATCTAGTGCCAAAACCAACAGGTGTACTCGAAATGTTACTCGATTGCTCATCGCCACACAGAATCAACGAAATTTTACGCTTCGCACAGCCCCAACATCGCCACCGCTAAGTGTTTTCCGTTTGTGAATGATTTTTTCCATCTTATTTTGGGTGAACTTTTGATTACGCTATGTTGAGAGGGAAAACACAGATTCGGAAATATTTTTGGAATATATCACTAGATTCTCCCACGTCCCCCGCGAGGCGAACAGGAGCTCGTGTGAAATTATGTCTAACTCAATGAAAATTATTGCAGACAGTTGAAATTCCAACGCCGAAGCAAAACCGAACCGAACCGAACCATAGTAGTGACTCAATCCGCTAACTAGTTTTTTCTGTTGTTTCCTTTTCTTTTCGAGTACAGCCGACATCAAGATGCCAAGCGGAGAGGTAGACAAACCGGTGATCGAAGATAATCACGACGGAACTGTTTCAATCAAGTACGACCCGAAGGAGGAAGGTGTTCACGAACTCGCGGTCAAGTACAATGGCGAACACGTTCAGGGATCTCCGTTCAAGTTCCACGTCGACTCGATTGCCAGCGGCTACGTGACAGCCTACGGGCCTGGTCTGACGCATGGAGTGACCGGCGAACCAGCTCTGTTTACGATTTCTACCAAGGGTGCAGGCGCGGGAGGACTGCAGATGGCCGTTGAAGGTCCCAGCAAGGCTGATGTATGTCGTCGCTTCCCAACCAAACTTGCCATCGAGTATAATTTTTTTTTGTTTTTAATTAGATAACTTACCATGACAATAAAGACGGTACCGTTTCCGTTTCCTATCTACCGACGGCTCCAGGCGAATACAAGATCACCGTCCGCTTCGGCGATAAGCACATCAAGGGTTCGCCGTACTTCGCGAAGATTACCGGAGAGGGTCGAAAGCGTAACCAGATATCCGTTGGTTCCTGTTCGGAAGTCACTCTCCCGGGGGTTATCTCCGATCATGACTTGCGCTCATTGAACGCCTCGATTCAAGCTCCGTCTGGTCTGGAAGAACCGTGTTTCCTTAAGCGCATGCCAACCGGCAACATCGGTATCTCGTTCACCCCCCGTGAAATCGGCGAACACACGGTATCCGTGAAACGTATTGGCAAGCACATCGCCAAGTCGCCCTTCAAGGTGAAAGTGTGTGAACGTGAGGTGGGTGATGCTAAGAAGGTCATCGTTACTGGAAATTCCTTGAAGGAAGGCAAGACGCACTCGGAAAACGTATTCTCCGTAGACACCCGAAATGCAGGTTATGGAGGTCTGTCCCTCTCCATCGAAGGACCCAGCAAAGCGGAAATCCAATGTACCGACAAGGAAGACGGAACGCTCAACATCTCCTACAAACCCACGGAACCGGGCTACTACATCGTAAATCTGAAGTTTGCCGATCATCATGTCAACGGATCACCTTTCACCGTTAAAGTTTCCGGTGAAGGTACCAACCGACAACGTGAGAAGATCCAACGTCAACGGGAAGCCGTCCCGGTTACCGAAGTCGGAAGTCAGTGTAAGCTCACCTTTAAGATGCCCGGAATCACCTCGTTTGATCTGTCCTCCACGGTAACCTCACCCGGTGGAGTTACCGAAGATGCCGAAATTCAAGAGATCGAAGACGGACTCTACGCGGTTCACTTCATCCCCAAGGAGCTGGGAGTGCATACCGTTTCCGTGAAATACAAGCAGATCCATATTCCTGGTAGGTTATAATGTGAATAGGATAGGATTATCTTTTCATTGTCATACTCTCCTCTAGGATCTCCATTCCAGTTCACTGTGGGTCCACTGAAGGATACCGGTTCCCATCTGGTTAAGGCCGGTGGTCCGGGATTGGAACACGGAGAGCAGGGTGTGCCATGTGAGTTCAACGTGTGGACACGCGAAGCTGGTGGTGGTACTCTGGCCATCTCCGTAGAAGGTCCCAGCAAGGCCGACATCGAGTTCAAGGACCGCAAGGACGGATCGTGCGATGTGTCCTATGTGGTCAGTGAACCAGGTAAGTGAATAGTTCAAATTCGTACAAAGACGGGAGAGATAATTGGAAATGATTTCCTTCGCAGGTGACTACCGTATTGGCCTCAAGTTCAACGACCGCCATATTCCGGACTCGCCTTTCAAGGTTTACGTCTCGCCGGCAATGGGTGAAGCCCACAAGTTGGAAATTGCCCAATTCCCAACTTGTCCGGTGCAAGCCGATAAACCAGCACAGTTCATCGTTCGAAAGAATGGCGCCAAGGGTGACCTAGACGCCAAGGTAGGTTATCATGCGTCTAAAGTATTCAAATGAAAAGATACAAATTCATTCTTCCTGCAGGTCGTAGCCCCATCGAATAACGAGGACGATTGCTTCATTCAACTTATCGATCAGGACCAATACTCGGTACGTTTCTATCCACGGGAGAACGGCATTCATGCTATCCATGTCAAGTTCAATGGTGTGCACATCCCCGGATCACCGTACCGCATCAAGGTGGGTAAGGATGACGTTGACCCGGCAGCGGTCCATGCATCGGGTAAAGGTCTTGGCGACGTGAAAACCGGCGAAAAAACTGACCTGATTATCGACACCTGCAATGCTGGCGCTGGAACACTTGCTGTCACCCTGGACGGTCCCTCCAAGGTTGCGATGGACTGCACGGAAGTAGAGGAAGGCTATAAGGTTCGGTACACGCCACTGCTGCCCGGTCACTACTACATGACCATCAAGTACAACCAGATGCACATCGTCGGATCGCCATTCAAGATCATCTGCACAGGTTAGTAGGTTGAATAAATTCTACTTAAAAATACAATCTTTTTGACAAAAGGGGTTACAGGTGATAAACTCGCGGAGGAAGGTGGCCAGGAAACGTCCTCGGTAACGGTCGAAACGGTCGCCAAGGTTTCGAAAGCCGGCAGCCGGGCAGGTGTCATTCTGCCAATCTTCAAATCCGACGCTAGTAAAATACAATCCAAAGGCATGGGTCTCAAGAAGGCATACCTAGGCAAACAGAACCAGTTTACGCTGAACGCTGGAGATGCCGGTAAGTTCCCAGTGTCACGTGATGTTAGCTGTAGATAGTAGTAATGTTAAACTTCACATTTTTTTTTAACAGGTAACAACATCCTATTCGTTGGCATTTACGGACCAAAAGGACCCTGCGACGAGGTATTCATCAAACATACTGGCCGCAATCAATACAACGTGAACTACCTGGTGCGCGAACGTGGCGAGTATATCCTGATCGTGAAATGGGGCGATGATCACATCCCCGGTTCGCCGTTCAAGGTCGAAGTGTAAACCAGTCTTAGTTACTGCCCCCCATTGCCATCGTCGTCGTCGTCAACCTACGTCCATCCCTTCCCTTCCAATCGCCCCTAGGAAGTATAGTTTGTTTGTGTGTGTGTGCGTGCGTTCGTTAGTGCCTTCTCATCCCGAACTCTTTCAGCAAAAATAACGAAAATGACCTTTCCTACGACAGCCACAAAAACCGCCAACCATGAGTTAGTTCAAACTAGAGTCATTTTATTTTGTCACATAGAACCAGAAACCCATTTTGCATGAAAGACATGAAGAAAGAAAAATTGAAAAACTAGCAAAGCGTTTTGCAGACAGTCAGTTCAATCGAAGATAGGAGCAACAAAAGCTCAAACAGGCGGGACCTACCAAGCAGCAAGAGAAAGAAAGAGACAGAGAGACCAACCGACTCACACACTCAAATAGTAAAAAAAGAAAAATTTCCCCTACTTTTGAACATAGAGAGATATGGAAATTTTAAGGCCGCAATCCACGAGACAAAGACAAACTAATAAGTAACTAAGAAGCGTCACCGAGAATTTTCGACCAGAGTAATTGACCGTTCAGCCGCAGCCAGCTAGAGACAGGAGCCATTATATTGGAGTTTATTTTTGAAAACAAAGGAAAAAAGGAAGAAGCAAATATCAACCAATATACCTACCTACCTTACAATCTCGAAACAACAAAACAGCAAACATTGCACAACTGCGAGAAAAATCATTAATGTTATCCTAGTTATTATTACTATCAATTACGATGAAGTTCGATTAAGTTTATTTTTTTAAGTTTTATTTTGCTCTTATGTCCTATTTTTACGTGCGCGAAATATCATCTCTGTTTTGCCTTCTGATGTTTTGTTTCTGTCTCGTAACATTAGAGTTATTTTATGTTTCTAGTTCTTTCTAAGTTCTTTTTTTTATGTTGAACATTTTATGGAGAAGATGATATCATTATTTATTATTTTCTTTGAGAAGGAAATTTTTAAAATTCTAAAGAAGAAAACAAGTAAAAACGTTAATAATGATTGTATTGGTTGATTCATTGAAAGAAAAATTGAGAAACCTGCTTTTTTCCGAGAGTTGTCCTACTGGAGCTATAGAGCTAGGTTCTCGGAAATGCTCCTCGACGCCAGAATGACATACAACAATTTGCAGACGAGAAGGCGAATGGCGCCCACTAAAACACTGCTTTAGACCGATTGTAGCGGGCCGTGATTCTGAATGTGATATTCATTGTACGGTTCAGGTGTGTGCGGGCGTTGGGACTCGCGATAGCGTGTATCATCGCGAAGGCTTCGAGCATTTGTACGTTAACGTGTTCGATCGCGCGTGCCTTTGTATGTCGGGTGTACTAACGTGTATGTAACTTTGCGTTTTTAAACTCTATCTTATAGTCGCGTGTGTTCCGGAATGATCGCGCGCGGACCGTGAATCTGATTCTAGAAGAAAGTGGGTTCTTCCATATCACTAGTTCCCAGTTATGTCGCAGTAGAATGTGTAGTCTAGTGGATATGAGCTTTATTTTTTGATTGGTCCAACTGAATGTATGGACTCAAGTTGCTAGAATGAAGGGTAAAGATTTTCGGACGTGACCGATTCATGATCGCGCGCGTTTGCGGATTCGCGTTTGAGACCGCGTTTGTAACTTCGTAAGTACTAAAACGTTCACATAATTACCGGAGTGCTATCAAGTTTGCGCGATTGCGGGCATAGGTTTGCATAGATGATCACGAAGGGCTTAAGCGTTGGTATGTTGACGTGTTTGTCGCGTGTATGTGACTTCGCTTGCATAAATTCGATTTTGAAACCCAGCGGCCATTCACATATTCGCGGACCGTCATTCATTTAGTTTTCGGTGTATGGATCACAGTCTGATAGGGATTGAGTTGCCCCATATTACTAGAGTTCCCGGTCATGTCGCCATGGAACGTTTTGTCTAGTGGAAATGGGAGTTATTTTTTCTTATTGATTAACATGGACTTAGACTGTTGGTACCGAGGATAGAAACTTCCGGACGATCCCGACTCATGATGGCGCGAGCGCGGAAATTTATAGGCTGACGCTTGAGATCGCGTTGGTAAGTTTATGAATGCGGAGACGTTCACCTTATCACCGGGGTGTAATCATGTTTGCGAGTTCGTGGACGTAGGTTGCTTGGAAAATCGCGAGGGGCTCTAACGCTTGTACGCTGCCGTGATTTTGTAAAATATTTGCGTGTGTTCTTGAATGGTCGCGTAAACCGTGAGTCTGATATTAAATTTTCGGTGTGCGGTTAAAATTCTGGCAGAGTGGAATCCCTTTTATCGATAGGGTTCCCGGTCATGTCGCCACGAGACGTGTTGTCTAATAGGTATGAGCGTATGTTCTTAATTGGTCCAGCTGAAGGCATGGACCTAGGCTTCTAGGATCAAGGATAGACTTCCGAACGTGACCGATTCGTTATCGCGTGCGCATTTTTGTAAGTTCCCGCTTGAGACCGCGTTTAAGAATGTGTGAGTGTTAAGACGTTCACTATCACCATCTTTGCTGACCTAGCTGAAGGCGGGTGTAGAATGGCAAAATAGGACTCGAAAAGAAGAAATAAAAGACAATATATGAGAGACGTAATGGATTAGTCAGGTACAAGATACAGCTGAAGTTATGATCATCACATGAAAGATATACATTAGTATTTCGAACACTACTAATACTTGAATAGCCAACCACCACACATAGCACATCCTATCTCAATTATCTATTTGTTACTGGTTGATTTTTTGTTATGAGCTGAAAAATAGAGGAAAGGTATAGAACAGAAAAAAGGCTTATATCAGCCCTCCCGACCTCCTCGATACACCACTATCGAGGCGTATTGTAATCAACATCTTGAAGCGGGATTCTTATACAAATCAAATCCTGAGTAGTCATAATGATTGGTGGATTATTAACAGTAGTAGTAGAACTTGGTGTAAATATAAACTAAAAAGAGCGAAGGTCCTTATATTTAGATAACTCTATTGAATCTATTGTGGCTTGATGATGTTTACAATACCGTCAATTCCATCAACCTGCGAGAGGGGAATAAACCAAAATTTTCATATAAAAACTTTATTAAATGTCACCCTGAAAAAAAATACATTATCTCTCAATATTTCCTGTTTACCTTGAGTACCGGACTGCTTCAATTTCGTTTCTGCACCTATTCCCAGCCTTATCGTGTTTTCTACGGGCACCAAAATAATGGCGTTTTCGTTTTTTCTTGGTGCTACACCGGTGTAGTGCAAAGAAAGAGATAGACTGATTACACCCAAGTTTGAATGAGTGTAGCACCGACTACACCGGTGTAGTGCACTGTCAAAAACGAATATGCCATAAGATTTAAAAGGCAGGAATAACTTTATTCCAGTTTGACCGGCTACTGGAACAAATAAACTTTCATTTCCTTTGAATATAACTCGATGTAGCTTACCAGCTTATCGAACACTGTTAAACACATTCACTTGCTCTGCTTTTTCATTTACACAGTTGCCACAGCATTTTGTTTCACCATAGCATGTGTGCCAATTTCACTGAGAAATATGAACCCGCGGTTAACTCGATTCCCGCACAATTTTCAAACTAAAAGACAAAAGAAAAAAAATTGAGCGCACGAACCTTTCTCCGATTTTTCCTACAAGGCACCACGATACGCACAACGCACCCACTGCATTATACACAGCTGTCAACATTTACTTTCTCTCAATATTTCCAATTTTTAGTATTGGGCGATTTTTTCAGCATCTACTTCCGGCTTCGTACTTGAAGCATTCGGCTCTTCTTCCTATTTGCTACTGTAGGCAAAATTAGTAGAAAAAAAACTGTAATCACTTTCTCACCATTTCTCCGGGTACGGGAGCAATCAGATTTCCATTTTTTTTAAACTTTTCACTTTATTAAACGCTTTAAAACATTCACTAGCGCTGCTTTTTTCACCTGCACACTGCCCACCATTTTGTTTCAGCATCGCAAAATCTGTGCCAAATTGGCTCAGAAACAAAGAGCAGCTCGATTTTCATATATATCGCAAGAATCCGCGTGCAATCTATTCGACATATTTTACACGCGAGAGGAAATCAAATTTTAAACGAGCGAACCACGCGAACTACGCAATAACGCCATTTTGCAATCGTAAAAGAAAAATTAGATCGAGAACGCACGAACCACGCAAACTACACGCCACGACGACTTCCACTCAATAACTGAATTTGGAACCGTTGTTTGGTAACCGTTCACTGTTTTTGTGAGTGCCCAAGCCAAAAGCCGGCGATGGTCGAGAAATACATTTACCGTTACTTGGTGAGTGCCCTCGCCCCTCAGAAAGCCGCTGTAACAAAATAAACTGTCATTCATGACTGCCTATAAACAAAACACAACCGTGAGCCTCTGAACGAAAACGTGTGTTTTTATTTTCGCCCTTCGTATCGCTCGTGATCAACAAAACTAATCGATTGAACATCATGTCCAGCTGGAAGAAGGCAGCAAAATCAAACCAGAAGGTGCACCGGGAAAGGGCACAGCCGGAGAGCCGCGCCCACCTTGGGCTACTGGAGAAGAAACAGGACTACAAACGGCGCGCCAATGATCAGCACGAAAAGGATGACACACTGAAGCTGCTGCGAAAACGGGCCCTTACCCGGAACCCGGACGAGTTCTACCACCACATGATAAACTCGAAGGTACAGAAGGGTGAGCATCATGAGCTAGAACGGGACAAGGACGAGCATACACCGGCACAAGTTCGACTAATGGAAACGCAAGATTTACGGTATGTCAATATGAAGCGAACCATGGAGGCGAATAAGATAGGCCGGCTGCAGGCTCGTTTACACATGACGGATGTTGCCAATGAGACGAAGAATACGCACATTTTTTTCGTCGAAGACGAACAGGAAGCTAAGGAGTTCAGTGTAGCGGAACGACTGCAGACGCATCCCAGTCTGGTTGGAAGAAAAACCAACCGACCTAAGCTGGACCAGTTGGCGAAATTGGTGTTGGATGTGCAGGACGAGAAGGTAAAACCGTTTTTATAAAGCGAAATGTTTTTTTTTTTCGAATTCAAACACTAAATATTTTAAGGTTATTCTGGCAATGAACGACGAGCGGAAAAAGTCCTACCACGAATTGCAGTGTCGTGTGGAGCGGGAAAAAGAACTCACCATTGTTCAACAGAAAATGGAACTAAAGCGAGCTTTACAGGAGAAGCGCCTTAGAAAGCCAAAACAAGTGTCAAAGGGAACGAAAGATCAAGCCCCAATTTACAAATTTAAATACGAGAGGAAGCGGTAGAAATTCGATCTATCATCTTTTGTTAAATGAATACATAATAAATCGGTTGATACATATATTTCTGTGTATGAAGCAAATAACGCTTGCAAACTTTGTTGGCAAGTTTAGTTCAACGGTTCGATAAACTTTCTTTTTTAAGCAATATAATGAAGGCAATATCAGATGTGAAAAGCAAAAAAGGGAACAAACATTAATCAAAGTCCAAATCAAAATTCTTTAAATCAAACTGATCGCTGGCAATCGGGGGCCCCTCGTTGACAAGAGAAGCTAGTTCGGAGGCATCATATCCAATCAGTTCCCGAAGATCGCAGACAAACTTGTACACAAATCGCTTGCCATGCACCTTGGAGATCATATCCCCGTCATAATAGTAGCGGAGGGCTCGTGACAGCTTCTCATAGTTCATGGTTGGCTTGTTCTTCCTCTCGCCCCATAGTTGTGCGACCAGTTCCGGATTGCACAGTTTGAATTCTCCTTCTGTGCCTAAAAACAATTAAACAAAAAAAAGCATGGTTGTCAGATGATAACGCTTATAAAAACACGTATTGCATACCGATCCATTGAATAACGCCACGGTGCTCTTTATCAGTGAGGATTTCCAACAAAAATTGCCAAAGCTGAATCTGACCATTGTTTCCGCTTCGATTGCCGCAGTAACTAGTTTCATCTAGGCGTAAAAAATATATCGAAACTCGATCAAATATCAAACCACATCAAACCGATAGAAATACTCACTTCCTAAACTGTTCCTCGGAACCTTCCGCAGTATTGCCATCTCGTCGTAATCATCGCCATCGCCTTGCTTCTGCACAACGGCGACAAATTTGCACTTTCGCAACAACTCCATGTGAGTCCAGAACAGATCGCCCGGATCGTTCGGAACTCTCTGCTTGAATTCGTTATGATCCATATCACACAATTCTTTGCCGCTAATGGTCCAATCCGGCAACTTGATGCTGGTCAGCTGAAAAATCCGAACAGCCCATTGGATCCAGTGTTTGACATGCGCCACCGTCCACTCAACCGGATCGTCCGGAATGTTCAACCGTTGCTGGTCACGCTTAAAATTCGTATCGCAAACCCAACGCAGCGCCGACTGACCACCATCTCCCATTTCGTCATCGTCATCATCGTCGTCGTCGATTATCGTGGGTGAGTCCGCAATTTTAGGTGAATCTTTAACCCCCGAACCATTGCTGATAGGCAACTGGGCAGCCGCTTTCTCTGCGTTCGCTTCCGCATTTGCTGATTTTATAATTGCAGCCACGGCGGAAGCAGTCTCTAGCTCCTCTTTCGAAGTTAATTGCTGTGGCTTGGTAGACGGTGGTACAGAATCATTCGAAATGGTCGCTGGTGCCGATGGAAGCGAAGGAGTTGAATTTTGCTTTGTAGTCGAGCTTGTGTCCAGGTTGGAAATAGAAGCGGCTGCTGCCGCAGCGGCTGCAACCTGGGCAGCAACCGCAGCTTGTGCAGCAGCTAGTTCCAACTCTTGCTGATAGCTTTCCAGAACCTCATCCGTTGGCTTCAGAACATCAGCAATATTGATACGTCGTTTTGCCGTTTGAACTTGAACATTGATCTGCACCAGACCTTCGCCCTGGACGCATTGATCAACCAAATTCTTGTGCGATTCCAGCATCTGAGTATCCTGCAGCCAGAATTCATAATGCTTCAATGAAACACCAATGCGCTGTTCGACGAGTCCTCTACAATAAAAACAAACAATTCAATAGAGAAAATCACTTCCGGTCAATGACCTCCATTCAGTAGTTGATAACTGACCTCAATGTGGACAAATTTTCCCGCAAATCCATATGCACTACAATAGTATCATCTTCGTCGTCGGCATCGTCAGTATCGCCAAGGAACAATCCATTTCCATTAGCCAAAAACTCCGAGTTGGCAATAATGCCAAGTCCGTCCTCGCCGAGCTGTGCAATATGATCAGGAAGTGGCAAATCCGGTACCTCCATTTTGATGTTCAGCGAATCCATGCGATGACTGGCTCAAGTTTTATCTCTGATTGTAGCTTTCCATGGAATATGTTATAGCACGTTCTATAATGAGTTCAGTATAAAAAATAATTGCACTCAGATTGGAGATATTTGTTATAAGTTAATAATTATTATTTTGTTTCTCGAACAGAAAACAAACGCGAATAAACTACGATCACTGCAATCAAAAACGATGAACTCTCGCACGGATGGATAAAAGAATCGTAAGATGAAACGTAACTACTGTCATCGTCTCTCAGAGATGCCAGGTACTTTTTTCAAATGTCTGCAATAATAATTTTAAAAGTCTGGGAAGAACAAAAAATGTCAGGAAAGCTAGTGTAACCAAAAGCCTCTATATTCAAAAATCTGCAAATATCTGCAACAAAACTAAAAAATCTGCAAATATCTGCAACCAAACTAGAAAATCTGCAAATATCTGCGTCATCGAAAAATCTGCAGCTTAAATTAAAAGTCTGCGAATTTGCAGACTTGTCTGCAAATCTGGCATCTCTGTCGTCTCTTGTTGCTTGCGCATTGCTTCGCACTGCGGTACGCAAAGCGGTACCAACGTTGGCGGTACTGTGTTTATTGCTGAAGGCTTGGCTGAAGGGCTATTCGATGTTTTATCAAATTATTATTCGCGAGTAACTTACGATAAGGGTATAAATGTCCATTATAAAACTAATTCGTTTTTGCTTGTGAATTCTGAACGAGGTGGAATTGCGCAACATGACTTCGATGAAAATTCTATATAGATGCGACCTTGTCGTCATTTAGCTATTTGACGTTTATAAAACCAACCAATCGTACGAAGAAAGTCTTAAAATGTGCGGCTCATTTTACAGTTTAATAATGAGTATATCTCTGGTCCCTTCAAATCAATAAATCAAAACAGAAAATAAATCATAATAAAGCTTCGATGGTGAAAGATAAAGAAGAGTTGTGTAGTGAAGAATATGGATCTTTAGGGGTATGCGAGTAATTACATTTTCTGGTGCAGATTTATTACTGCGAGTTATTCTCTCACTTATTTCATTTCTACGAGCGAAACTATCAAAAAAAAATTTCATTTTTGGAGAATAACATATCCAAACCCATAATCCTAGTATGACTTTATGGGTTACCTCATCAGATCTACTATAGTTTGCAAATGGAACTTTTGATTGCAAACTGCATCTATCGAATACAGTTGCCAATCGAATTATAGCGTTCAAACTAATGTTGATTTAATTTTTAAATCAGAGTCGCTCTAGGTTTGCTCGAAACTGTATTTTGATATGAATTTTGTAAACATTAGAGCGAGTCTAGAGTGACTGTAATCCAAAACCGAAATTAATATAAGTTGTAAGCGTTGTACTAGGTAATACCAAATACAAATTAAATACGCCAAGGTCCCATACAAAAGAGTTATCACTTTTTGGCTCACAGAGCAAACAAATTACGCCATCCAATCGCTATGTCTCGCCATGACGGATAAGTTTTACTGAAACTTATTGAAACTGGCAACGCTCCCCGATCAAAGTATGCTATTGATTTTGTCAACGTCATAATAGTATAGCAACCGAAAATATATACAGTGATTGGAATTGCCGGCTGATCTTAATTGAGTACGAGAAGGTTGAAAATCATTGCATTCTGTATCGTGATGTTCCCGTTTTGTTATCGTTAGTGTTGGTCGCATTCACGATGTTTGCGATAAGTGACACCGGGCATCCAGCTCGGTTTCACCGTAAATCACAAATGTCATCACTTGTATCGCCCGATCGTTTCTGAAAAACTTGCTCGTTGGCCGAAGAATACCACGAATTTGATTGTTGCTTTATTTAAATAAATTTAGAAGACGGAGAAAATCGAAAAAAGACTGCTATTATAATCTCGATTTCATCAAAAACGTTACATAGAAAACACTCGCCTGTTTCGCGAATGTAAAAATCTGGCCTTACTGAAGTCGTTGAGCAAAACCATTTTAACACAAGCAAATTTTCACCGAAAACTTATTCATAGCTGGCATTCGAAACATAATTTTAGCTTGGAACGGAAATACAGATACAGTTCTACAACGACGATGTGACTGCATGACCGAAAGGGTTTGCTTCAAGGTAAAAGATTACAGTTGCGTTCATCACCACCTTGTTCACATGGTATCTGACAATTCTTTTGTTGGATTTGCTGAAAATGCTTTCCAGTAGGGTAGTGACATTAACTAGTCCCTCCCGCCGGTGAGGTCGGATCGTCAAGGATGATATCCTATGCTAAAAGAATACTATACTGCTTGCATCCAGAAACGACGTTCTCTTCGACTACCACGGTAGCATTCCTAGATCAAGATTTGAATGGTACTGCAGGTGAGTTGAATGCTGTCACGGCGTAACCATTATTTTTCGCACTCACCTTATTCTTCCTTTTTTAGTATTAGGTCCACAATCGACACACTCGTAAAAGCCATGACACCGTGGCCTTATTTCCCTGACATAAAAACTGCCTGGGTAGAAATCATTAAAAGATGTAAGATCTCATATTGTGCAAATGACTACGATCAAATCAAATTCAGAAAATTATCATACATACCATAGGATATTCAATATTCTTATTGAACACGACAATTATTTCTCATCGTTCATTACAGAAACTCTACTGAAAATGGATCCTCAAACCGACGGTATAACCGAAAAAGCAACTTTGAATGTTTAGAAGATGGTAATTTGAGTCTGTCGCAACACTAACCCAAATCTTTGTGCTGAGGTATCTCCATAGCGTTTTGTCAAATGATTTCATGGCCGACTTACTTAGTTACGCATACGATATACTAAAACAAAGATTGAGCCGACCATTTCGGTGATAGAAACCCAGAAACAATGGATACGAAATTATGAAATACTACAGAAAATTCATTCCAAATAATTTTTAAGGAACTGAATAAGTTATCAAGTGGGACAGTGCTACATTTTTGTTATTTGACCATAAGTGTTCAGATAGGTTTCCAGCTAGGGCCTAATCGCCGCGTTGCTCGGTGGTCCTAATTACAGATTGAGTGAGCCGTTGCTGGATAACGCTTAATTAGACATATTTTTTGTATTATTCGACTAATTTGCTCCAGCACAATGGTCCTCCCGGTGGACGGAGGGCGAGATCGGGTTAAAGAAACAACGATTGTTCATTTCAGGCGCGATAATTATTAGTGTCGAACCGGAGTAATAACTATTTCGCCACATGGACTAAACTTTCAGTCATCAAGGGGACCGAGTTTCGCGCAAACGCTTATTGTGAGCATCCCTGTGGATAAAATAATATCACAATTGTGAAAATTCAAACTATTTAATTACCTTTTCTCCTAAAACTTTCCTCTAAGCACTAGTTTTTTTTTGTTTCGTCGAATTTGCGAAAATTTTTAGATTCTCTTTCCCAGGTTTTCTATATTATGAACATTATCCATGGAAACGCGAAATTTGTTATTTTTCGTTTTCAGCGGTGCCAGTTTCTCATTCAATTCACCAAAGTACACTGTCACTTTGACAGTGTACCTTTATCGGTGTACCTGGGTTATGAAATGTAACCTCGAAAAATCATCAGAGTATTCCGTATTAACATATTTGTATTTGGTAATACCTTTTTATTTCAGTATGCAATAGAGATCTTTAGGGGTGTGCGGGTACCTACCTTTACTTATGCATATTAGTACTGTGAGTTAATATCTCAATCCTTTTTCTATTTCTAAGCTAGAAACCATTGAAAAAATCATGTATAGTGTGTTTTTTAGGACAATAACCATGCGATTTGCACAGCTCTATAGGTTGCCTCATCAGATCTACCATAGTTTGCAGATGAAACTTAGGATTGCAAGCTGCTAGCGGATTGCAAAAGGACGAGATCATGTTGTGTGGGATGCTGTCCCGTTTAACAATAAGGCGAACGAGACATTTGGAGATACATCATTTAGTTGTCAGTTTGTTGGCTGAATTAAATTTGTTTTTTAACCTAAAAGTCAGAATTAGGGTTTAAAATAAAATAAGTTTATTCTTAAGAACACCAGATATCAATACATATGAAAAACTGACACAAATTATCCAATTTAAAGAATCTTATTAATCATGTTCCTCATGCTACACGACGAAACAGCAAGATCGCCCATAGATTCGTGTGTTACGCACTGATCTATTTGAATATGGCCAAATGTGATTCAAAACCGATCCACCCGATTCTTTGTGCGTAATTGGAGAAGGACGATGCATGGAAGATGGAAATGACCTGTATATAACCGAAAACACGCTTGGCAGGATCAGTACAACCACATATACAGCATAAGTAAACTTAGTACTACAACAAGAATTGTAACAAAGCCATGAGTTAGTAGCAATGGAGAGTCCTGAAACTTTTCGAAGGTAAGTCACGGATAGATTCTTTGGCAAGCTATTTCTAAAGTATTTTGAACTTGCATTTTTCCATAATGGTTTTCAATCCGGACTCGAAAATTAGCAAACAATCTCGAAAACGCCTCAAGTGGATGGTAAATGCTCGTTAACTTTACTACTGTCGACTACCTATGTTCGAGATTAAAATTCAGCGTATATATTCTATATAATAAACACTCGCAATACCAAAGGGTTCAAAAGTTACACGGACAACCAAAGGGGTAAAGAAAGTTGTAAGGCTGATGCAATTATCCTGCATCAATTATTTGTAAATAGTGTAAAGGAAAGTCGTTTGGGAAAAATGGAAAGCGTTTCTTGCCAAATATGAGCTGTTTTGGACCGATCATATATTTTTCTTTACCTTTTGAAAGATACTTTTATTATATGATAACGCTAAAATAAAAAAATATGAGAAATTAAGTAATCTTATGTTGAAGGCATTAGATGATAGATTTTTGTATAGGATTGTTTCAGCAATTGATCAGTTTGCGGTATCGAATTTCAATTATATTTCAATATTTCTACAATACATAACACAAAAACATTATCATATTAAAATGTATAGAAAAAGTGGATCAGCGCAGGACGTTTGTTAATCAAACTTTTCTGGGAGTGCAAAGTTGATGCAAAAAATGGAAATTGAATGCATTTTTTCTAATTTGATGCAAATTTGTTATACATTCCTAGTGCTAGTGTGATCAGCCCCTAGGCTTTAGTGCGATTTTTTGCTTCTGCTCGGTGCGTGATAATAGACTGAATTTTATTTTTGTTTAATCTTAATTGTTCAATTGTGATCAAACAGCTAATACCATTGAAGTCAAAATCTAGTACCGCAAACAGAAAAGCTCGAATGCTTGATCGAATGTGATACGTTTTCAGCTCAATGGAGTCGAAATCGTCTCAAAAGGATTCGAATCGAGAGGCTCGAACTACGGAATAGGAATTGCACAATGCCACTCAGGCTAACCTACCGATAATTAAAAAAACAAATTACACAACTGTTCCTATCTTCCTACTTCTACACTAGAAAAACTCTAGTAAGAGAACTGCGGAGAGAAAAACAGCATTTTTGGCAACGTATGCCCCGGCATTGCATGGTAACACGTCCAACGTTATAAGGATTGGCTCTCAAACGTGAAACTTTTTCGCTCGATGCGCCAACTGGATTTCATTTTTGGTACTAGTCAAAAGATGATGAAAACATTTTCTTGCATTGATGATATAGGATGGTTGTTCTATTTTAATTGTTTTAAAATAAATATCACATAGTTTCACAAAAAACTTGATTACAGGTGATAAGAAAACACTCGTTCTTTCGTTTGACAGCAAAACATTCAGTTGAACTCAATATTTTATTACGAATTATTGAGATCCGGAATTATTTTTGTATTGTTGAGGTTAGGTTGGTTGTTTTAGATATGGAAAATGTTTATCCAGAAATTGGACTTATCAGTGGATAACCTCGACTACCAACAACTACACTCTTTAATCCAGTGATTTTTGCCCACCTTCGTGTTTTCTATCGAAATTTCAATCTCTGAATTTCATTTTAGTATAAATTGAAACCGGAAGAAAAAATGTGAGTGAAGTAACAAGAAATTTACCATCTGGATATTTTTCAGAGGTAGGAAACATATTTTCTTCACCAATATTACTTTTCATCAGAAGAAATAACATTTAATTATAATATTGATTGAATTTAAAAAATTCAGAATTTACTTTCCAATGCGTTTTGACAGATGAAAATAAAAACATCATTGAACTTCCGTGCCCGCTGGCGGTCGACATCTAGCGTTAGATCACGAATAGGCAATGTTCGATTGGATTCGTTTTTTGACAGCTAAACGCGAATCCAATCGATCCAAAATGGAGTCTCCGCAGTTCTCTTTCTAGAGTTTTTCTATTCTACACCTTGGGCAAGAACGAAACCCACTGAGAACTCGACTGAGAAAACATGTCTTAGGGCCGATTTCCTCACCCTTGCTGAACTTTTAAACCACGTTCACCAGTACGTTTAAACCTGGCTTAAGCGTTAGGCGGGGGTGAAGAAATCGGCCCTTAGAATCGTTAAAATACAAAAATCTTCATTCGACTATTGCGGAACCTAAGGACGACACAACACATCCATTTCCTAAGGGTAAGGAATTCGAATCGAACATTATCTTTTATCTATACAGCGGCACCCTATATATTTTATTCGATGTTTTTCCTATCTTTGCTTCTGTCTGTTCGTGCGCACTTGAACGACTTCAACGTATTATACTGATTTTATCGAACGTTCGAAGAAGCGTCCATTTGGTGTGTTTTTATTTTCCCTTGCTCAAACCGTGTATAATTGAATGTATTTTGGATAATTTTACAACCCCAACCGAAGAATAACAACCGCCCTGCTATTGTACAACAGAATTGAACGAAAATGTCAACGAAAAAACCAGTTGTGTAAGTTTTTCTTTCGATTGCCATACCTGGGAGCCGGGCTTTCCCCGTTAGATTTTGATGTTTTTTTTTTCTTCAATTAAACGTCAGGGTGGAGGCAGTTCTTCCAGAGGATAATACTCTCGCAACGCGAAGTGGAATCTGGCGGACGATTATGGATGTAAGTAAGAAGGACTTTGTTTCAGAAATGCTCAGAATCACTGCTTTTATGTTTTTGCTTGAGATCTGGTTGGGTTGAAAATTGGCTGAAATGAAAGTCGTTGATGGAAGAAGTAAGACGCGTCGATTGTGCTGCATTGATTGAATTGGTTCCCCTTTCACCCTTTTGCAGGCCTTTCTTGGCCGGTTCCTGTCGCCCAACCAGCGCTTTCCGGTGAACGTTTTCAAATGTCCTCGTCACTGTCAGACAGTTATCGAGGAGCAGTTAAAGCTGTGCTTCAGAAAAATCCTGCACGTCATACGAACCGTCGGTGGATGGTTCGAGCTGAAGAATCGCAAACGAAAGTTTCAGCATGAAGACACCGGCGACAGGAATCGTAAATTTTCCGGTGAACCGGCTAGGGTAAGAATTGTTTAGTCTGCTTTTTTGCTTGATTGAAGTGGTGATTCTGACATTTAAAATTGTACAAATGGATGTGCATTTTGTGAACATGGTTATTTTTTTTATTTCAGAAATACTCGAAAACAGACGAATCGAAAGATTTCAAGTTTAACGATGATATAGACTGCCTTTACGGTGAACTGAGTGACGACGACCAGCCGGCTAACGAAGTGGAGTCCAGCGACGGGGACGATTCCGATCAGGAAAATCGGGAGGAAATGAATAAACAGCTTTCGGTCGTGGTGAAAAAGCGTAAAAGAAAGTGGCAACGAACCGGCTTGTCCAAGCTGATGGCAAGCATAGAGGATCAAAGTCAGCAGTTTAACATGCTGAGTCAGGAGAAGGTAGAGAACTGGCTGTCGAGTCAGTTTGATGGGATTGTTAGGGAGATGACACAGGGGCAGGAGACCGTGATGTCGGAACGAAACGAGGACGGGGACAAAATGCGGTTCCATCGAAAGCAGCAGCTAACCGTTTCTAGCAAGGACGATGAAGATTCGCTGTTCTCCGTCGACACGGCGAAATACATTCTTTCAAACCGTGGCAAAAATAACAGCTACAGCAAGTTGCGTGTAACCACCACCATTCAGCAGTATACACTTGCAACCCGAAACACAAACGGACAAATGCACCCTAAACTACACTCGATCAGTACTTTTCCGGCTATCGATGAGGAACATCTGCCGGCTTTGGGACTGAGTCGAAAGATTTCTAAATCGGATTCGTTCTTCGAAACCGGAGAAAATCAGGTGCGTTTTTATTGCAGTACCAAACAACTAAATATCTCATAATTATGTTTTACAGGACATAATCAATTCAGCAGAACGGACGTTATCATTGCAACCCGCAAAACCAACACCACCAGCTGAAGTAGGAAAAAGTAGTAAGCGAAAGAAGGTGTTCAAGAAGACAATGAAAAAGAAGGCGAAGAATCGAAAAAGTCCAAAGTCCTCGAAAGCGTCGAGTGCGTCGCAGGAATTCGAACAGGCCCTGCAGAGTGGTTCACGCGTCAAGAAAGGGCCATTGATCAAATCCAAGAAAAAGCAAATTCGTTGGCAGGAAACCAGCTACTTGGAGCAGAGCCACCGTAAGAAAACCGACGAAGACGGGAACATGAGCAGCAGTAGCAGCGAGCCAGATGAGGTATTTACCCGGTCCAAGCCAAAGCAAGTGACACCTCCAAAGCGGGAGCTTCGACGCCGTAGCAACACCGTAGAGTCTGATACATCACCAAGGAAAAAATCCAATTCACCACGACAGAAGTCCACTGTTCAGATTCTGCTGGATCCGTTTAATGCGATTTGTTTGAGCCCTTCAAAAAAGCATCCCAAATCACGAGAACGGCTTGATTTTACCACTCAAATCGATCAAACCACGAATATGACGGCTCTGTTCATTGCCGGAAACGACAAAATAACAAACTCGACCGAAATCAATAATGTGACGTCAGTTCCGGTGAATTATGCAAACACTACCACCGCCAGCACCGGTCGCGGTTGGGGTTTCCCCGATAAATCTCGCTGTTTGGTGATTTACAAGCCACGTCAAATCGAGTTGAACTGCTCGGCTGAAGAACGAGTTCGCATCACGATGGACGATCTGGATCTGACCAAGGTGACTAAACAGCGCCACCTCGATAAATTCAAGAAATTTAATTACGTCATCCACCCAAACTCCACCGTTCGGTTTTATCCTTCGGACTCGGAGGAAGACATACCACGAACGGGACAAAGTACAGCTACCTCAATGTCGGATGAGGACGAAAGTTTTGACGAGGATGACCCGATCTTGACATTTAATCCACGGAACACCGACCGGCTGAATGTGATGGAGTGTCCGTACAATTGAACTCAGAAGGAGGTTCCCGACAGGCGCATCTGCCAGCTGCAATGTACATCTTGTTTTCCTTTATAAGAGAAAAATTAATATTTACTACATAAGATTTTAGGAAGAAATTTGACATTTCGCAATCGTGTAGTTGCTTCTTTTTCCTGGTTCTGATCACCGTCCCACGGCAGGATATTCGATAATCAGTGCCGAACCCTCTGTTAGGTCTATCTTGTCACAGTGACTCATCGTCCTTGGTCAATCGCTGAAGACGATGAGGATTTTGGGTGTGCAGGGAAATACGCATTCTTTGGTCTGAGTTGGATAATGGATAATAAATGCGAAAAAGGAAACCCAATAATTAAGGGTGCGGGGTAATACTGCAGTTTTGGTTTTTGGCTGGCTAACGGTGATTGTTCCACTCTTATTCTTGGGGATGATGGTGCGTCGCTTCGTCAGACCGGAATTGTTGCAGTCGAATGCCTTAGATTCTTCAGAAAATCATTTCTTTCAAATTTTACTGTAGCAATAAAACGTCATCTTACTCTTGTAATATGTATTTATATTTATACTCGCTCGTAATTCTACCAAATGTAAATCAGCGGTGGTTGAAATACTTATTCAATATTGTCTTTTGGTTGACTATACAATAACCGCCGAAAAGACTTCTCTACTAGAGAAGCCCGGCTGGGGCACATTTGGATAAATATGCATAATCAAAAAAAAAAAACAATTTACACTGGGACTCGTTTAAACTGTGAACTCTCTAATTTTCTCGGATTCTTATATTTTATATATAAATCAACGCTTTCTTCAAAAATTACCAATCGATAATATATATTAACCTGTTTCTTCACTATACGCAAATATGTTCTCAAAAGTGAAATTAAATTAGAAAAAACATCTTATTCAAATATTCAATTGTTGTGACTAGTTTCGTGATTGTATCGCTTTTATGCTTCTCTCATCTTCTGCACGGTCATTGCGCGGTGTCTATTTACAACGTTTCGCATCCCTGCACTTTCGGAATAGAATGGGTCACCGAGTAGGTGCGGGCCTTCTACAGTTCCGTCGTGATCTCGTCCTGCGGTCGAAAGCCAAGCTTGAAGAACTCATCCTGCAGCCAGAGGGAGCTGTCGTTGATGCCCGATGTGGACAAATAGGACCGCACGTGATCGAAGGTGTCCCCGAATGGATTGCCGGTGTGACCGGTGCCATGTGACGTAGACGACCGTTCGTCAAACTCGTGCAGGCTGATGAGCGAACCGAGGAAATGGTTCTGCTCTCGATGCCTACCGTTGGCCGATTCTGGCTGTAGTAGATTACGCTGATTCTTGACGCTCAAGTTTGGCGAGGTATCACTTTCGTTGGCGCCCGTTGAGCTGCCGCTGAATTTGCTCTTGAAAGTGGAATGTTCGCTGGTACCCAACCGGGGGTCCGAGGCGGACGATGGAATCGATGGCTGCTGGAGGAACTCTATCAGCTGTGTAAGTTCTGGTTTATAACGGTCGAGAACCTTCTCTGCCCACACGTACAGACGCTGCCAGTCGTGTGGCGGTGAACTGATTAGTTCAACCGGTTTGTTGAGCAGTATTAGAATTTTAGCCAAGTCACGAACCACCGGGTGGTAACTGGCAGCACCAGTGCTGTCGCCCGCTAGGTGGAGCTTTCGAATCTGACGTCGCGTGTCGTTCAGCATTTGCAGAAAACATTCCGCCTGCGGGCGCAGTTCATCCAACTGTTTGAGAAACTCCAACCGATCGATGTTCTCATCGATGAAGGTTTCGCGATACTTTTTCTGCTTCTGCTTCCGCCGGATAACGGCCATAGCTGCGATGATGAGTGCAATGCACAGAACGGCTCCGGCAGCGATTCCAACCACGGCGGCTAGAAAGGAACCGGAGAAACCTACCGGGTAACAGACCCGGCCCATGAACTCCGACGTTGAGGACCACTGGGCAACATAGCCACCGGGGCAGTCGCCCACGCATTCGCGGGTGTCGATCCGTAGCAGATCGGAGCATTTGACGCAACCGCGCTCGTTGCAGCGAACACACGATGGGTGGAGGGTGGAACAGTCTGGAAGGAGAAGAAATTAATGGGGAGATGGTTACTGGTTTTGAAAAATTGTGAATCAAAAGAAATATACAGTCAGGGTAATTTTAAGTTTTATAGAAAATTTCGATACTTTTCATATCAGCGGTAGATATTTTTCTTTGAATAAACTTTAATCGAATTAAATAATTAACTCGGAGAGTTAAGATACTTTTATCAAACAAATAGGAAACCTTCGAAAATTTATGTACCGTACTTCTAGCTTAGGGTTCATATAAATCTGATTTTAAAATATTCAAACAATCCATCCAAGTTATACACAAGTATATCAATTCAAATTCTTTTTTGGCATAAATCAGTGCAATGCTAAAACACGCAACTCTTTACAGTGTGTTTTGGTACGGGTTTTGAAATCAAATAAAAAATATAATATTCTTTCATTAAAAGCAATATTTATTACCTTTTGGAAGCAGATCAATTTTCTTCACTGTTGCATAGGGATACGAATTAAATTGCGTAATAAACTTTGAAAATTTTCCTGACAGTTTACGCGCAAGCTTTCATCCAGCGCCCCCTACGTATCGTTTCTGCGTAAAGATGCCAATCAAGTAGGTGTCACAAAAGTTTATCGGTGAAAATGAAGCCTACCCGAATAGAATAGTATCATGCAATAACGGTACAATAAATCATTTTTGATATTATTATCATATAAACGGTCAAATTATGCTGAATCTTTGCGCGCGGTTGAAAAAAGAAGTATCCATGTTAAAGGCTTATTTTTTTTTATTTTGAAGACGCAAAATATGTAAAAAAATGTTTGTTAAGATATATTCGTTCATTTTGCAGATGTTAGGGCGCAAAGTGGGTATGTTTTCCTCAGATGGCGTCCCGGATTGCAAGAAAAGACTTGTTCGATTTTCATGATATTGATATTAAATTATAGGTAATTTCAAGCTCTTGAATGTAAATTAGAACATAAACCTAAATCTTGGTTCCGGTTTGCTATCAGAAAAGAGAGGAGAATACAGGAACTCCCTGTTTGTTCCGGAGTACTTTTAGTTCATTCTGGTACTGGAATAATAACCGAAAGGGCGCTGATATGATGCTTTATGAATGTTTGGGGTTCTGAATTTTTTTCCCACGTTTACGGAAACAATTTAACACAGGGCGCTGGTCGTCGTTCTAGCCATGTTAGACTATTTCGTTATATGATTTTTCATTCAATGGATAATGCGATTTAAAATAACGGAAAAAGAAAGCGTTTAAACAACATGGTCCTATAAACAAGCAAAGCCGACGGCAGCACAGTATGCTTCGATAACGTAACGTTGCCAGACCATTTTAATTTCATAAACTCCATTCTGTCAAGATGATACAGATGGGTATAATTTGATTGCTTTGTGAGCCAAAAAATGCCGGTTATTTTATATGAGACCTTGGAGTATTTAATTTGTATTTGATTCAGGCATGGTTCTCGGGATAAGTGCGAAGCTTGATCAATACGATTTGAGCGTGTATATAAATCTGTTTTATATATACAGTCGATAAACAAAAAGTGTCCAACTCCTCGTTTCTCTTGACAGTCTTTGATGGCGACAGACAGTCAGTTCGCCTTTTTGTAGGCACCGCGGGAACCTCCGCGCAACTGATTCTGTTTATTTAACCAGTCCTTCACTTGCAGCTGCTTTCCTTTTTCTGAACCATATCCGGCAGCGCCGTCTTAGTTATTTATTGCGATCTCAGGGGTGCGCTTCATTTGAGCTTGACTCATACTCAGCTCCAACTGAAAGTCACGTTCCTCAGCTTGCTGTTGATCCAGCAGTTTCTTTGTCTGTTGTAGCTCACGCCGCTGTATCTCCCGCCGTGCTTGGAGTTACATCTCCTATATCTCCCGCTCTTCCTTCAATCACTTATTCTATACCAACTCTTGTGCGATTCGCTTCTTCAGGAATTCTATCTCTTGTAAGGGGGCTCAGGTTAGGGGTCCTTAAATTCTCGGCTTCGCGCCAGACGACGGAGTCGTCTGCCAAGAACTCCGGTCAAAAATGCCCAGCTAGCGATGTCTTGACCCACCAACGAAAAAACCACCTCAACTTCCTTCCCAACGACACAAACAATGTTCCCCAAGTCCAATCCCAATAACTTCCCAAATGCTCCCAATCACTTACTGATTCTATCTTTCTAGTTGTTCATCCAATTGATTTTAATTAAAAGAAATTACTTAGAGGAAAATACTAGTTTATTGAAGGTAAATAAAAAAAGAATTAAATACTAATGAAAATGAAAAGTACGTTTTAATAAATTTAAAAATTGGCGAGACTTCGTTTGTTTTTTTTTCAAAAGGTTATTTACAATCCCCTGCTCTGCCTCCTGCAAGAGCTAACTGTTACCCAGTCCCTGCTCGTGACGTCACTCCCCTTTTGTGTTTGTTCTACGTGAGTCTTCCTACTTCCCTAAATCCTTTTCTCTTCCCCTACTTGTTAACAAACAAGATTTCCCTACTCGTAGCTGGTGTTATGGTGTATGTCAAAGGTTCGCGTACTTACAGGATTTGAAGACGACGATTCGGTACCTGCCGACCACCCCCTTCTGGGTGGTTTAGCTACCACGATGCTGGCCGACGAGAAAGCCGATCTCTGCGAGACCGACAGTTGCTGCTAACGATGCGTCGACAATGTTCGCCCACAGGTAGCAAACGGTAGTGAGTTGCGATGATGGTGGAAATTCACTTACGGTGGGGTATTCTGGGTTGTGATCGAACGCTCGATGCCTATCGGCGTGATTTCCTTGCCGAGCTGAGCTAACGGGGTGGTATCATACGGAGGGCCTCCGATTTCGGGACGTGAGCCGGGCTGATTACTCTGGCGTTGGTAGTCTTTCCCCTAGAGGACCATGCCACGAATCTGGCTATCACGTGTAGCGTGTGATGCCCGTGGGCCGAGTAACTTTAACCGATGACCAACGCTCTCCGAATATACCTATAGTGGTACGCAACCACGAGGCGATAGGTACACCCAGGGCAACCTAAGCCGGATACCACTGGCGATTTGATCCTGCACGGACGGAAAATGATCAAAATCGCACTCGCTCGATTTTCCGGGTTTCGATCCCGCAGCGGTAAAACCCCAAGATGGCTTCGCCACCGGAATGTGGCTGTATAAAATACAAACTGCATAAGAACCTGACACACGATTTCATTGCTACACATTTACCTGTTATTATCACAACTCCTCTCACAGTCTATTTTTTCTAACGACTCACTTTTTTAACCTTACTGCTCTCTAGAATAATTTTATTTAAATTAATCCGTAGGTTTTATTAGTTTTAAATATATTTACTTTTTTTAAAATACATTTCACTGCATGACTCACGATTTTTTGTAAAGCATTTTAATTATATTTTTAATCTGAAATCAAACCAATTTTAAAACATTATATTCCTTTTTCACTTTTTAACTGCACACGTACTTCAATTATACTATGATTTTCCTCACTGCTTTTTACAACTGTTCATCTAACTTTTCTACTCGGCGGTCCAAAAGGGAAAGATCGAGTTGATTCTCCTGACCGACCAAGAAACTTATCCTTTTAACTAATTCTTCTTTCTTCTATCACTCAAGGGTTTCCGGTTTTCAATTTCAGAGTTTCCGGTTCTCTCTTGATTTTTATTTTCCCTATTACAGTTTTCCCGTTATTATTTATCTTCTGTACTAGGTTTCCTGTTCACCTCTGTTTCACCCACTTTCCTCCTCAATACCCACCACCCATTAACTAGATAAATGATTCGAGCACTTTTAATATTGCCTTTAGCTAAGGCGCAAACACTGCTAACGCTACCTTTTTGAAACGGCAGATTCTACACCGATCTGCTCGTTTCACTCTCGTGAGCTGTTCCACCTCCAACTGCTGCTCGGTTGGATCCAGGATGGATTCGGCTCCCCGATTAGACCCAGCATCGTTTTCGGTGTCTTTTTCGATCGCATTTTCTGTGGCTTCGGAACTGTTGGCTGCTGACCAAATAACACACTGAAAACAATACCAATCTACGTTTGCCACCCTTTCGTCCACGCCTACACAAGAAAAGTGTATCCGCCGTAAACACGTCCTACATTGCACTAGATTCATTTACCGTGTGTTTCGAAGTTATCTTTTGAGGATTCAGAAGGCATTCTGAAAGCTGGAATCCGATGCGGTCATAAATTTTGATTTTCGTTCGGACTCGCCGTTAACCTTCCGGCAGTTGCGCTACTGCACTGAGTGCATGCTGCTTTGAAAATCTAGCAAAATCGTCTTGGGGTGCCAGCGGGTGCTCGTTCAGTGAGCCATTTGCGCGACTTCCGGAAGGTTAAAAATTCTTTTGCAAATCTGGCCTAATGTATCAACAATTCAATCGATACTGTGACAATACTAATTGCTTAAACCATTTAGTTTTAAGCAGATTTTAATTATAATTTTATGTATTTTACTCACGGTAGCTCCATTAGCATGAAAATCTTCGTAACACCATTTAGAAAATGTCAGAAGCCAAATTGCAAGTACTTTAATTATAAATTCCAGTTTTCTTTATATAAAGCTTTAATTCGTACGTGCGCTGCCCTGTTTCATTGGCTATTTCCAAAAAAGTTACTTGACATGCTAAAGTACGGATCATTTCTATACCGTTTATTCAAAACGTCATATCTATCAAATGTAAACAAACTGAATTAATTATGCCAAATAAAAGCCAAGCATTGACTCTTTATCGTCCACAAATAATAGAGAAAAATAATAACTCTTTGTATGTTAATTTAATCTCAAGTCAAAATGTCACATATAGTATACCAAAGTTTTGCTAATATTGTGTAGATGTGATGTTTTGCGTTGTGATGTTTTTCCAAGTCGACTGTAGCATATTTTTCCAATGCTAAAGCTCATATCTACACTTTTGGTTGCAATACAGCACATGAAATATATCACAACTACAAGCCCGTCTCTCAAAACGTCACAGTAAAATGTGCCATCTACAAACGGTGTTGCCAAGATCACATATGTAAAACAGCATAATAGCAAAAGTGATCGACAAAATGTAATAAAATAATAGTTATCAATTATCTCCCTATTATCTTCGCGAAAAACATGTAATATGCTTATACGATCCTGCAATGAGTAAATGCAGAGGTGATAATAGAATTTATAGCCTTTTGTGCGCTTTAATTGTTAAATAAATTTAAAAGTTGCAAGGAGATTTTTGCACGCGATTTTCTCCGTTTCACGTTTCTGTTAGATATTATGTAATGTAACGCTCCAGATTTGCTAATCATTCAATCGCAATATTTTATGTGAAAAACTTTACTTCTACGTTTCTTCCTCTCTACGCCGAACGTTTATGCTAGTGCCCTATCAGCTCTGACAGGGCACTGTAACGCAACTCTTTACAATGAGTTTTGGTACGGGTTATGAAATCAAATAATATTATTCTTTCATTAAGAGGATCAATCTCATTACCTTTTTGAAGCATAACAATATTCTGCACTGTTCGCAGTTTTTCTTAAAAAATGTGTAATAAACTTTGAAAATTTTCTAGAATTGACAGTTTATACGTAAACTTTCATTACCAAATATCTAGCGCTCACTAGGTATCGTTTCTGCGTAAAGATGACAATCAAGTAGGTTTCAACCTTAAAATGATGATAGAAGTCACAAAGAAAAAGAAGCCTATTTTTCACATTCTTACAATGCACTTTAAAAAATATTTCAGTATAATCTTCGTGCAAATTTTTAGCTGTATAGGTGACTATGGTTAAAGTTTCATTCGGCAGAAAAATTGGAAAATATCCGTATAACCCCCGTAGATCTAATAAGACCACAGAATACATACTCTATCAACGTTTTTTTGTGAAATGCAAAAATACAATCATTTTAAACATATTAAAACCAAATCTGGAATTATTCACAGTTGACATCATTCATTGCTAGTATCGCTCTTTTCAAGAAAAATCGTCGCTACATAATTGATTTCCAATCGCCCATCACATTAATCATCTATCCGCTCCGTTGGATAAACTGCACCACCGCGCAGATGATCGCGTTGATGTTTCTTCCCTTCGTCATTAACACGCATCATTGGCTGACTGACATCACCAGCTCATGCGTGCGCCGTTGTAAAATAACGACGAAAGTGCGCCAACGGCATAAGTCACCGGTCGAGCGAAAATTGACGGTGCCAAAGTATACTAACGTACCTCCCATTCGTTGCGAGAGAGAAGATAAAGAAGAAAAAAGTACAACTTACAGTAAATGCAGCGGTTTGCGGTTTCTGCGAAACCCTACAGCTACTAGCGCCATCTCGGTTGTGATTGTAAACTAGCGACGAAATCGAAAGTTGTCCCCCGTTTGCCGGTTTGCTGATGCGATCACAGCAACCACGCTGACATTCGAAGTCTTCCGGGAAGATGAATACAAATGCGTTCTGTTGTTTATTGTTACATTTTTCTTTCTGTCTTTATTATTCAGATCCGTCTCGACCGATAAGTGCCAGAGACCGAGTGCTTACATAATCGTGTCAGTTGTCTCGTGCTCGTATGGTGCATCCAACATAACCTTTCTTTTTTACAAAACCATCCAAGAGGAATGCTGAGCTGACTAAAGCGCGGTACCGAACGACGGTATGGTGGTTCGTATAAATACCTACAATCAAGATCTTGCCTCCTGGTCGTGATCTATTTGCTGGCTTGTACCTGCTTTCGTAGCTTAGCTTGTCCGAGTGTACTCCTTTTACGGATACCGCGGACCCGCGCTAATTGAGTGACTGCAACGCTCGAAAGCTTTCGAAAACAATAGAACACGAATCCGAACGTGTCGGCTCCGATCAAATGCGCAACTAATTTCATTAGAGACCTGTGCGCTTGAAGTGTCGTCGCACAGACAAGCGGACATTGCACCAGTTAGGGCACATTTGTATATGAGACCGACGGTTTTGGAGACTGCACGGTAAAGCATACTATAAATTTGAGTATGTTACGTTAAATATGTTTATGTTTTATTTCTGTATATTTTACCATATAATAGTATCGCATCGGTGTTAAGATAATGTAAACAAGTTGGATTCGACGACGATGCCGGAAAATTAGACGATGCAACGGAAGCCCGGCTCCTCATGAGAAACCTCAACTGGACGTTACAATAATTTCCAACCAATTTTGGAGGAGTAAACCCATCATGCAGCGCAAGAGATCGGTAACATTACAAAAAGAGGTTTGTGTCGTGTTGTATTCCCTAACATTGGCTTGAACATCTTAGGCACGAATTGGATTGAATTAGTGAGGCTATAGGATATCCTTTTTAGTTCAATCTGTCGTAAAATTACTTATCCATTAACGGGTAGAGTGATCAAGCACATTGCAAACATGCAATATACCGGTGAAGCCGAACGTGAGCATTTGTGCTGATTTCTCCACGGGATTAAATAACATCTTGGAATCGTATTCCTACAGCAGTAGCAACAGGGGGGTCGAAGTAAATAAATACGGTAAAAATCAGTTTTATTGTTTGTTTATATACAGAAATCCGAAATTCTCGGTGGACACACCTAGGCCGCCCTGTCATTTAGGGTCTGCCAGGCAGGTTAATATACGAAACCCAGCTAGTGGAGAAACCTCTACCTATACACTTATATACAGCCAGAATTCCGACTCATTTCCGATTGGACTTATTATCAGGTCCCACTGTAATCAATTGCTAAAGCGTTTTTAATCAGAAGTTGGCAAATTGATTATCAAGGACCTCGATATTAGAGAGGTTTTGGAACTTCCACTTCACGAGATACGCCTGGAAGTTTTAAATTTTTAATATATCGTTTGTTGTGGAACCAACTTGGGTCAGTTTAAAGATAAATCCAAACTAGCATAAAAATTGGCAATAAATGAAGAAACTTTCGAAATTCTTATTTTTTTAATATTCTGAAATTGACGGACGTGTATCAACTTGAAAAAGGCGCAGAGCTGAGCAAGAATCAGGTTCAATTGCCCAAATAAACTGACAATGAAAACTATGCCAAATATGTTTGTCTGTGGCGGTCACTTGCGTTGTATTGACCAGCAAACTGGAAACCAATAATCGATTGCTAATTAAGCGCGACCAACCGATCGGTTAGTGCTAAAGGAACAATAACAATTACCGGTTGTTTCTTATACAGATATTGTTACGGTTGAGAATGGTGCGAATCGCCGCGGGACAAAAACAGCCTGTAGTAAGCTCATTAGCAAGCAATAGATCACGACTTAGCAGCAGCAGCAGTCTCCTCTGGCGGCATTATTAGATGCGAAGAGTGTATCTGAAATGATTGAGGCCGTTAGAAAAATTCCATTGTCTCACCGCAAGAGCTAAACGAATTATATCGCTCGGTAGAAAATAGTATGTCATGGCGGTTTTCTAAAAATGAAAAGGCCTTATCACGGGAGGCGTTACATGGTAGCAAACAAATTTTCAATTGGATTCTACAGATTGTACACGTGGATTGTATCGGAAGCAGAAAATATATTCCGAAATTTCTGGTATAATGTTGTCTGTTGCCGAATCAGTAGTTTTTCTCGAAACGAAAAGTTGTTCTCCAAGAGGATCTGTGAAAGATTCCTTGTCATTCGCAGCGAGTTTTGGTCAATCGCGCTTCCGCAGCGTGGCTCTTCGTATCATCCAGGTGAACCGTGCAAACCGGACGTTGTTGCTGTCGCTAACACAGTAACTTTTTTGTGTCTAGCAAGCACAATCGTCACACAGTATAGGTTCGTGTTGAAACTAGACAGCAGGTCTAGTGCGGATCATTGCACAGGAATAAAAATGCGGTGGAAAACTTATCCGCAATGGCCGCGGCAAGCAATTCTCTCAATCCCTTTAACGGGACTCGCATGACTTGCAACTCGTGGCTGCTTTCATCGCGCCCTATGTCCGGCTGTTTCATCTCGTCTCACTGTGCGCCAAATTGAAATGTGGGAAACACTTTCCGCTATTAGCGTGCAGATGGCGAGACGGACGCATACAATTTTTGTGGGTAGTTACAGGGTGGCTCCATAAAAAGGTCTTCTGATGATTTTTTAATATTTTCTTAATTTCATAAAAAAACAAATTCGGAAACTTTGACGAATTATTTCTTGCTCAGTTCAGATTTAGTACCTTTAAAATTATTCGAAATGGAAGCCTTTGACTTGATTTTTTGCGATAGTTGTCAAGGGCCTCTGGAGTAGCTGACTCGCACGGTTTCTTCGGGAATATTCGTGCTCGCCGTTATTAGAGCACCCTTATTTCGTTTTAGTTTAGCATTGGTGACTCTCTTAACGATACTCCACCTTGCCAATTCGAGTGGAGTGATATCCGGAGATGAAGGAGACCCCATTTTCTTGGTCCAAAATAGGTGTCAAGTACGTTTGCACGCTGTTTAACCCGTGTGATGGTGCTGAATCTTAGGTAAAACAAATTTTAACGTCTGAAAACTAGTTTTCGATCCATGGCAAAACTTTCTACTGTGAAAACGCCAGATAGATGTACTGGTTAATTTTCACGCCATCCGGAATCCGAAAACAGCTACTGCAACCCAAATCATAATCGAAATACGGTTAAATTTGCGGCTTGCATCGAAATACTTCTTAACCGAATAAATATCGACGACCTTTTAGCATTTTTCATCCTCCCACTCTCTTTATACCGTTGCCTCGGAAAGAAGCTGGTGTTGTCGAAATACAAAACTAGTAAAAATTTAATTGAACACAGTAGCTGTTTATTTCAAGCATTGTAGAATTTGCCCATCTATTTAGGAAGTGAAAGTTCTATCGAATCAATACGAGCGACTGAAAATAAACGTCGCAAGGACAGAACATGCTTCGTAAAACTTGTTTTAATTATATTAGAATATAAAAATGGATATAAAATACATGCTTTCATGATCAATCAAAGCATAAGAATCGCTTAAAACGTTTCCCCCGAAAAAGTCGATGAGGCTCCAGTTTGAAAATAGGATAAACACAAATAGTTTGAGAGCAGGAAAATCCGTATAAACACCGTATAAAACGTGTATTCTTGTCCGGTTTTTATGCTAAAGAGTTTTTTCCTGCTCTTACATCGGAGAGACTCTTCCTGCTTTTCCGCTTAAAGTTTATATCCAAATTTTAAGTTACAATATATTTAAAGTAGGTTTAACGAAGCATGTCCTGTTCTTCTGAGTTTTATTTTCGGTCGCTCACATAAGGGTTTGGGTTTTGGAAGGTCTGCCCTGATCCATATCTTCCAGGAAAATATATTAAAACATTCCTTCCTATTCTTACATATGCTGAGACCACGCTGTGTGTGTAGGAATATCAAACTCCCACGTGTCATTTCTGTTACCGTTTTCTACTTATTTATGGATCATTTTGATTTTTTTATATGCAAAAGTATATTAGACTATTAATTGCGGTATCTGCAAACTGCGAAAGCACGGACGCCTACTTAACAAGTAAGATGATCTTAATTTTCCCACGCTCCATGGCAGTAGTCGGTGGAACCGTGACTCTACTACTGAGCACTCTAAACTGAAGAAAAATTTTCAAATGATATGCTTTGTAGCCGCCGATTTCATCATTTACCGGGACGGCCATCGATCGTGGAATTCTTCCACATTATAATTCCAGCCTTGATGCGTCATTGTTTGCAGGCACATACATGCGTGTTTATTCGTCACGACTATACAGCATCCGAGGTAATTGCTGTTATTTGCTTATTACTAAGAACACACGATCAGTCCTGCTGATGATTATATATGCATATATAATAGAGTAAATGTTTGCTAATTACCCGCAGGCCAGGGGCGCAAAATCTGTCAAACGGCTTATAGGAAGTATGATAGATTGGTTCAGTTTTTTCATATCAGTCTCAGTCATGAGTCAGAGCAAAAAGCACTATAAAGAAATTTTTTCTCTCATGATCAAATCTAGAATAATTTATATTGCCAATTCAATTGGCACAGTACAGAGTCCCTCTAAACAAGGTCCTAGCATGCGTCAAAACTGTTACGGCCAATTTCTTCACCTGGATGAAAAGCGGTTTTCGTTGAAAAGCGGTTTTCGGATAATTGGTCACCAGCAACCTAAAAACCGGTTTTCATGCAGTGAAGAAATTGGCCGTTAGTGGTAGTGAACAGAGACAGCCTATAAAACATGGTATTGATGACGTAGACGCTACAATGCGCCCTTAGAAAGCGTCATACATACGAGCACAGAGGCAGTTTTCGTTTTGACGCATGCTAGGACCTTCCTATATAAGGACTTTGGGCACAGTACACTTTAATCGGTTAGTCTATTCTGACAGTCGGCTTTTAAATCCTTTTCATTAATTACCCTAGAAACAATTTGAAAACAAGATCCAAGTATGTCAAGTTTTCACAAAATGAGTTTGGAATTTTCGAAAACCGAATCTGTTACACGGAGGTGGTCTAGTCCTGCGCTAACTGATCGAAGAACCGGTTATCGCGACACCGGTGTCGGGAGAACACTTGCGATATTCTTTCAAACCAACCGAGACCGCACACATTGCTGGCCGCATTAGTGTTGTCATTGTTTACACGCGATACATGGTCAGTATTGATATATCGACGGGATGACTGGTCTCACGGTTGTAGGTGACCTCATCGTCAATGACTGGTTGTCCCCCGCACAATCGAACGGGGTACCCTTCTGGAGCCCACAACTTGCTAGTGGTCGTGTCGTTACAGTAATAGCAAATGGCATTTAAAAATCGTGACAAAAACAAAACTAGACAGCTTGAAAGTTGAAACAGCTGAGAGAATGTGAGTCAAGTTGTTGCGGAAAATCAATCAATGAATAGACAAGCTGGTCTTCCTTTTAGGTACACAAAACCAATACAAGCGATAGGGATGTAACGGAATTAATTGAGGTCAACTGATGCAGGTTAGATAAATCATTCATACACTAACAGTAACTGACAACCACACAAGTAACTCACGTTCCTATGGTCAGGTAAGCCGATCTACCAGAGCCGAAGAAGTACAAACTGAAAAAAAGATAAACAACCCAAGCAGCCTACTATAGTGAAAACCAATAACGAAAAAAAAAACGAATGCTTTCGTTATTTACTTTAACGGTTTTTGGGTCGCGTGAAACAACAAAACCTCAAAACAGCAGTTGTTTTTACAGGGTGTATAATACAAGTGCAACACGAAGGCTGTAATAAAAGAAAAAAAACTGCAAGCTTACGAGCCGGTGTAGTAATTATTGCTAACCTGTTCAGTACTGGAGTAGGCCATTCTGACTCTCGATTTTAAATATATTGTCTATATCGATCTATAAATCTAATTTACAATAATGTAAGATTTAAATAAAACCATAGTTTTAAGAGATTTGAAATGAAATCATCACGCTAACGCAACAAACTAATTAAAAAATTGATATCGATGTGTAGCGTAAAACCAAGAAGATATTAAGAATTTGTCAATCTGCGGGGACTGGTTCATCCAGGAATAAATCAAACAATCCGTCAAGTGCCTTTCGGCGACAAATGAAAGTGCTCCACGCTTCAACCAAGCAGAAGCCGAGCAAGCAGGCTTCCTCTAAAATGTGTCAATTACAACATAATACTTCCTGCGTTCCCACCAGCAGCCGTTGGCACGAGAGAGCACGCGCGACCCGACAAGTACCACAATCGGCACACTTTAACAGCAGCACCCAGCAAAAGCGATACGAAAAGCAACCCGATCAAGATGGGAGTCCGATTATAGGTCATGCGATAGCTAAAACGATCAAATTACAGACAACTTTAACTACAGCAACCGTCCCAACAAGGGGCCACACCAGAGCTAGCGCTGGGTTGTAATTGCATAATCGTCACCTTCCCAACGAAGACGGTTGAGAATGGCCGGCCTACTGTGCTTGTGCACAACGGAACTGACTGCTGCCGTTCCCGGCAACTATATCAGCAAGCGCGCAAACGTTTAAGTCACCACCAGAAGGGGGATTGGTTTGTAAGCGGTAATAAGTGTGTATTACCCGCGGAAAATTTATAACGAGGTGCGATTCGCAGCCGCAGTCCTGCGCCACTGGTAGTTAATGTCATTTTCAGCGCAGGGTGGCGGTGTGCCCTGCAGATCGACTCTGAAAGCTCGTGGTTGGTGTGCGTAAACTGATGACAACTGATAAGATCTAAATTGACTTTGAGAAATACGAACAAAGTTTCGAACGATCGCTTATATGTATAAATCGCAAAAAGTGGTACACGATTGCCCCGTCGAAGCATGAAAAAAAATTAATTGCCGGGGAAAAATGAATGTACCAATTTGTGCATGAGGACACAACACATAACTTCAAAAAGTTGGATTTTTGTGTTTCGTACTCAACTCGTCAGTAACTGACACCAAGTGTTTTGTAAAATGGGCCCTATCTGTGGCTTTTGAGGCCTCACAAAGATTTCATTGTCATTAAGGAACTTATTATTTATATTAACAGAATTTTTTAACAAGAAACAATTCTCAACGTTCGTCCAAAACGCAAAAAACGGAATTCGTTTCGCTCGACCTCATTGACAGCCCCGTACAGTTGATTCCACCCAGAGTTGCATATGCCTTTATACGCTCTCAGTCTGTGCGCTGTATATATCTATGAAACTGTGGTGAATTATGAATGAACAGTATAAATACCAAACGAACAACGAACAAGACAAACCGCTTCTAAAATAATTCTTCGCCGCCGCCGCCGCCGCCTGCGACTCTCCCATCAGCAACACAAGATCGATAGCTACCCACGCCGCTCACCGCGCGTCGACTGGTTCAAGAGTGCACGATGCGGACAAATCCCAACCGCTCGAATGCATAATTTGATAATGTAAATAAATATAAATTTGCTTTTATTGTTGCTATAAGTCGTAGGTAAACGGTTATTATGAATCGTTTATGACTCCAACCAAGCTGGCGGAATGAATCCGACAGAGACACGGGCAAAAGCGGCCGCCGGACGATCAAGTGTTGTTTTACGCCTGTCCTCCGTTTGGAGGAATATCGAGATTGCATCAGTTGCGTTTGCTGAATAAATAAACACATGGACGAAGGTTGCACTTTTGACCGATTTTGCTTGTCATGTCGGGTCGGTAGCAAAGATCGGCACTATTTGATCATTGTCAACTGCGCTGGTTAGTTATTCAAGACGAGTTTACGATTGGATTAGTTTAATAAATTTTAGTTTATGGCTTTCGAAATATTTCATTTTGGAACTTCTCTATAAACATTTTAAATCGAGCAACTTGTCCTATTATCGCAAAAGCCTGCTATGATTGCACCACCATATCCGATTGGTTAGCCATTCGCTTAGGTGCTCGCATTTATGAATGAAATAGTTTAACATGCCAAGGATATGTGGAAATCGGTTCTCATATGTACATACCTAGCTAGCAGGGGTACACAAACACAACAACGCAACGACAGGGCTGTTTCGTCTGGTTGCTGCTGGTTTTCAGAACCTGCTGTACCTACAATAACCGGTTCCGTGCTGCTGTCAATCGTAGTGGGCGGTTAACGCTGCGCTCACCAATGGATCGCGCCGTCACGTAGGACAAAGGAGTGAAAGGGTACGCTTTCAACGGTGAGTACCTAAGTATGGAGTATTTTTTTACTACTTTCGTAGTTGGAGCTTTTATTTTTGATTATAGTTGTAGAGCTCAATTCGGAAATAGTTTTTTAATTTTTTTTTTGTGGCGGAACAGAGACTGTTAGTATATTCATTCAATTCGCATATAATAATGCCACAATTGAGCAATATTTTCTTTCATTGTAAAATACTGAGAATTGAACGGGTGACAGTGTAAATCATAACTCAAAATCTACTGGACCAATCGTTTTTAAATTTTGCACAGTTCTTCTTCACATAACTTTCAAGTAGCTGCAGGAGCTTTTACTAAAAAGATCAGTTAAAATGTTTTTGCAAAATTAAATAATAGTCCTAAATTACTATATACTAATTTTGTGAAAAGCTCCTAAAGTTACTAGGACAATATTGTGAAGAAGAACTGTGCAAAATTTCAGATCGATTGGTCCAGAAAATTTTGAGTTATGGTGTACATCACATTTTTTCGAGGTGCCTTCTGAAGATTCACTCTTACTCATCTAATTTTCAACATTTTGTAATGAAAATTTAAGAAAATGTTGCATTATTGTATGTAATGAATTACGGCTTACTGAATTACGGTTTTGCCGAATGGGCCGTTAGGTAATTTGTTCGAATGGGTCATTGGGTCGAATGGGTCATTTAGTCGAATACGACATTTGGTCGAATGAGTCATTTGTCCGAATGGGTCATTTGGACGAATGGGTCATTTGGTCGAATGGTTCATTTGGCCGAATGGGTCATTTAGCCGAATGGGTCATTTGGCCGAATGGGTAATTTGGCCGAATGGGTCATTTGGCCGAATGGGTCATTTGTCCGAATGGATCATTTGAACGAATGGGTCATTTGGTCGAATGGTTCATTTGGCCGAATGGGTCATTTAGCCGAATGGGTCATATGGCCGAATGGGTCATTTGGCAGAATGAGTCATTTGGCCGAATGGGTCATTCGGCCGAATGGGCGAAAATTATTGCATACTATCGCTCGTTTTCTAATAATGGGTCATTTGGCCGAATGGGTCATATGGCTGAATGGGTCATTTGGCCGAATGGGTCATTTGGCAGAATGAGTCATTTGGCCGAATGGGTCATTCGGCCGAATGCGCGAAAATTATTGCATACTATCGCTCGTTTTCTAAGTTTTTCAGAAACTTAAGTGGGACAGACCATATTCAATGACAGTAAAGCAGGCAACCTCCTTAAAGCTGTAGCAAAGATCGCGGAGTACGCTAGATCGATACCAGCGAGAAGACAAGAAAATTTTAAGGGATCTCCGTAGCGGAAAAGGATTTCGCAATGACACAAAGTTGCCGGTGCTTAACCTAAGGTCAATGAGCTCTGTACGAAGTTAAATCTCTGGTTAAAATATTGAGACGCTTGAGATGTTTGTTGTTCCTGGAAGCGTTGGAAATTTCTTGTTAGATATCTTATTTCTACGACCAGAGGCTTTGTGTCAGCGCTTCATCGAGCTATTATATAATCTGTCGTGGTGAAATACCTAGCTTCTGCAGAAGAGTGCTTAGAGCTTCAGATTATCCGGGTGCTATTTGTTCGCGGACATGATACTAGATCATGTGGACTCTCCCAACAATAAAGACGCACTTTTAGGCATTTCCAACGCAGGATTCATCCCAATGAATCTCTGCGCCCTTGCTACAGCAGATCTTTTTTCTATAGTGGCCTATTTCTTGTATTTAGTGCAATGAATGATGCGCGGTACCAATAGCCTACACATGTTCGAAGGGACATACAATTTTGTTCCATCCTGTCCGATTGTCATTTAAAATCTTCGTTCATTGAAGCAAGGCGTTCTCGAGACAACTAATTCTGTGATTCAGTGGATCCACGCTTAACAAACTCGAATCGGTGATCACACTATCGATCTCAACTTTATGCGCGGGCATGAAAACGCGGTAATATCTGTCACAGCTGAATATTTTTGCTAGTTTTTTTTCGAAATCTTTGGAATATTTGGCAGATTATCTGTGATTCGATATGGTCCGATTGAGTTCAATGTGTTTGATTTTTAACCGGAAATCGTAGTCTCCGATTACAAATCTTTTTTGATATCAATTTCACCATCAGCAAAGCACAGAGAAAATTTTACGACTACAAAGAAAGACATGAAAATTACGGATATAAGAAATTGAAAGACGAGTGAAGTGATAGTGAAGCGAAAGTGTGGTCACCAGCCTTTACTCGATGTATGATTGGATGAAAACAATTACTTGCAATAGATCATAAAAGCACCTCTTTTTACTCGCTTGTCGAAAAATATGGTATAGGTAATGAATTTCGTAACGGCACTTTGACTGATAATTCAAATCAAAGGATTTTCACCGTAATCGACTATCCATCAACAACACACGATCACAGTTCATAAAAATTGTCTCATTGTCTCCGCAGTATGCTAGTCTTGATATACAGTCTCTGGAATAGATGCTTCGTCCGTTACCTTCGAACACCTTGCGTAAACTGATGTCACTGTTCTAGAGTTTATGCTTTGCGGCTGGAATCCAAATAAAATGAGCGACTGTCAACCACGAACGAGCTTTGGTCGAATCTTTTGGAAATCGGTATATTTTATAAATGTTCAACAATCGGAAATAAATATGATGGTTAGGCAAAGAACAAATATTCAAATAATTTCTTTAATATGATAGAGGATGATCATCTGTTCAGTAAACCTATCTGCACGTACAGACTCTCAAGAAAACGCTCCGTCTGTCGTCTTCAAACACCGCAATGTAGATATTACAGGCAAATCTTATGGAACTTGTGGTTAAAATTTCACAAACTTTAGTGTTCCATAGGTGGTGCGTATTGATGGCTTTGCCCAAAATAGATTGGTAATTTTTGGTTTTCTATGTCGCTTTCGAAAGATTTTCTGAAAATATTCGTTTTAGGGCGCGACTCCAGATCGAAGCTTAGCAGCTCAATTTTATGAATTAATTATAATTTAATTCTTTGGAACAACTAAAACACAAACACTTAACTTAATAATGCAACTTGCAATAATTTCATTTCACTCCACAAAGAACGACAGCCATAGCAAAGTGCTAAAAATATTGATGTGATTTATTATAAACATAATGAGGATAAGTCAGGATAAGTGTGCCATTTCCATGTAAACACTAAATTATTGTTCGAAAATCAAACTGAAAAGGAAAGCTAAAGTGAAAAACCAAAGGGGTGCAGAATTGAGGCTTCGCCAAGGGCACCAGAAGACCACGCTACGACCCTGACTATGCACCACGGAAATCAGCATAGCAGTGATTACAATGTTGGCAAAATGTCAACTCGTTTTGCAGACAAGCATCTGCGCCCGGTTGCTTAATTTGCTAGACTGGAAATAGACCAGTCATTTTAAGATTGTATCTTATTTTGGGCCTTTGCCTTTTGCAACGATTCTACTTCACGAACAGAGAGTAAAGTAAATTATTGCACAGGTAGCTTGCATTCCGATTGATTAAATCCATCTTAATTTCCCATAACATTTGCTCATAAATTGTCAAAACACGGATAATAAATTCCCAAGCAGAGGTCATCCCGTACGCTGATCATCCGAAAGGCGATCAAAATCAAACCAATTAAGTTCGCTCACGTCCCGTCCGGTGGATTCATTGTTCTGCGGTAGAAAAAAGGAACCGCAAAATTCCTGCTCGAAAGCGACCGCATTTCGATTCGAATACAATTCTTCCCACATGCACCAGTATAACTTCGGAACGCAACGCGAATATCTGATTGAACTCGGCTGTCACGAATTCCGTATAGTTGTTGATATAAGATGGATTCAGGAATTAACGGGTTCGGATGAAATCATCAACCGGTAGGGCATTGCCCATTTTGTCCCGAATGAGTTGCGATAGTGAAAATGGTTTAAATGTTTGTTTTTTCAAGTTAGATGATTGAAGGTTAAATATCTGTTGAATTCTCGATAAGGGCTGTCAATTAGAATGACCGTACACTGTTCCTACAGTAGCGGAGTTTAAACCGATAACCCGAACTGTTTGCAGCTACACTTCCCATTCTCTCATCAAGCACACCGAAAATACGATACGAAACCAATGGAACGATGGGAAGCGTGACAATAAATTGCACCGCACGTTGCAGCCATCGCAGATTGCCATGGCGGAGAGAAGAATGGAAACAAATTTCGCAAATCCCACAAATACTCTGCTATACATTTTTCGTGGTGTGATCACTCAAATCTGCCATTGTGTGTACTGACGGTTGACAGCCAACGAACGCCATTTAACAGTCGAGAAAGTGTGAAAATTATGATAAATTCTCCACACTTACGTGCGGGAATTGTCTGCAACTTTGGAGACCCTCTTTTTCAAGGGGTGTCCTAGGCAAGTTCCGGCTGTTTTTGTAAGAAACTGTGAAACGAAAGTGAGACGAAACAAGTGGCGACCAGAGTATTAGCCTCAGGGCGACTTTAATTTTGATAGCCGTATTGAAATGTTAAGTTTTTTTTTTCGTTTTAGGAGGATGGTTTGCTTCACTGGACGACCGGCAACTGAACGAGCAAGTTATGACATTGTTGGGACTGCATCATTTGTAGCATTCGAGAGAGAAATGTATTGTTTGGTTTTTAGTTTTATGGGGTTTGATATCGATACAAATGGAGCGAGAGGGTCGTAGGCTGTGCCAATGAATTATTTATGGTCTACGCTACGCACATTAACGTCCGTACCACAATCTTCAGATCAGGGAAAGCTTTCACTTTTGAAAGACAAAGTAAGCGTGGGTGTCTGAAATTGTGCGTTGTCATAACAAAGGTACGCACGGCGGACTGTGTTTAGTAAAAAAAAAATATTGCAGGTCGCTGCTCTTCAGGTATAGGTTGATTTACTTTCGATTGAAAATGCTTGTGATCAGTATAATCCTCCTGAATGTTTCATCGATCTTTAGAATCGATTAGGTCAATTTGACACTTTGGTCAATTTACAATCGAATTGATTAATAGAGGGACCAATCGATTTGTTCTATTATAGAAATTGGCGTAACGTTTCGGCAGATTTCTTACATTGTCGATATTACAAGCATTTTCAACCGAGTGAAAAGGAAATTTCACATAATTAGCTTCTTTTTGCATACTTTTAAATACCATCGATTGCGAATCGATCATATCAATCATATGATTGAATTGTTCAATACAAACTGACCCTTCAATTAAACATAGTACATACGTGAGAGTGAAATTTACCAAAGTTATCGAGACATACGTTTACATATTGTGAACACAGAAGACAAAACCATTACCCTAATTTCTTTCCCTGGTTTTATGATATGTAGCCAACCGTCATTAGTCTAATATCCAACTAAAAAGGTTGTTAGTAATAGTACTAGCCCTGCTTAGTACGACTGGAAAGACTATCTGAAAAGAAATATGATCAAGTGCTGTTGCTGAATATAAAACCAAGAGTTGATTTTTTTTAAATCTATTTTCCACTCGTAACAATGTTGACGATTGTAAAACAGTTCTGATTGGCTTCCACTTTCATTGAGCTCACGGTCCAACAACATCCGGAGTATTTCGTTACAAATTCACCATCAACGGCTACGAGCATGAATTTATGCGTATTTTCTTTCGCCATCCCGCGTGATTTGCGCTCTCGTTACAGAACAGCGACCGAAGAGAACAAAGCTTGAAAAATATTAAGTATCGTTTTCTTGACTTCTTGAAGGCACCGCAATAAATCAACACTCGTGAACACAGTCGTGCACTATTCATTTTATAGCGATCGTACCAGACTGATTAAATAATCGTTATTTTTTCTTCTCCAATCACAATCTGAGACATTGTAATCTGTAAGTCATTCTTCCTTCCGCTTATTTCAGGTATCCCAAAGGCATCCTCAATATATAACAAAAAGTACACAACTTACATTAGTCATGATTTTATTTTAATATTGTTGCTTCCACGCGTTCGCCGCATCGTTTCATCAAAGATTCATTTTATTTTCGACTCATCTTCTCCACATTCGAATAAACCCATTTCAACGCACAAAACCCAGTGTAATCCGCTGGGCTCAACAAGTGTGAGATCGAGTTCGTTTCGTCTTTATCCGATCCAGTTCGGCATGATGACTAGCCATAACACCGGACAGGCATCCACACCTTTAACGAGACAGCGAGGCGTACCCGCTTTGATCTGAACCGACGACGCCGCCGTGTGTTGGGCTATTTCTGAAGCGTGTTGAAATTGCACTCCCGCGGTGAAGTGCTAATCAGTGTGCACACCACTACGACGATCGGTCGTGCGGGTTATCATGCTGCGGACGCGGACCACAGTCAGTCTGGACCCGGACCGTGTAAAGTGTTGCGCCCCGCGAATGTTGTAAATAGTGACAAGGATGCTAATTACCATACGATAATTGCTAAGTTAAATTTTGACATGCACGATGCACAGAATTTATGGTTTGTGCTGATGTTGTGTTTGCTCTTGTCGAATGCGTGACTACGCCTTGTGGTAGTACGTTGTAATCAAAAAGAAAACGTACTACTATATCTATTGAAGGGTCGTAGTATTTGCATGCAACCTTCATTGTAAATTTTATAGCCTTCAATTGCGTATCACAGATTACATCATCACATAATAATTCCTTAACTGATTCAAAACCTTCGTCAGACACAGCGCAAAAATATGGTTTGTTTCGAGTTAATCGTTCTAGACCATATCCAGAAGATTTTTTTCAAGTATCTGGTCTGGTAGGCGATTCGTTGATAAGAACAGATAGAACACATTCTTACAGCCATCTTCGAAGTTTTCGAATCAATGGTCATTCAGGATTCGGGATGGGTTTATGTAGTCAAAATCTCCTTGCGAACCATAAAAAATCCTAAATATAGGCCTTATCGAGATCACTGCTAAACATTCAACTAATTTATTGCTTGAACTCACCACGTTAACCAATTGGCACTTGTCATTATGGTAATCAATCAACTTCGCACCGAACAGCCCGTATCGCGATCGGCGTGCTATAGCATGCCATGTTTCTTCAAGCGATCAATTTCTCATATATTGCATATATAGCAACTACACAGCGCCTGCTGGCTGACTAGATTGAATTCCATTCTTCTGAGGTGGTCCGTCTGCATAGCATCGTACCACGCACAGGCACACGCACGCCAACTCATTTTTAACGATCATCGGGTGCACGTGCAGCCTAAAACTGACTCCACGGCTAGCTACTAGCATGACTATGATCGATAATGGGTATGAAAGAGCCTGCGGGAAGTCAATCGCGAAGATTCTTCGAGGTATCATGAAGCGGAGGATAAGCATTGTATTATTCATATAAAATAAAGCGAATCAACTATTCTAAAATGAAAAAGTTTTTTTTTGTTAACTAGTGAGTTCATCGGTAACATTCTATTAAAATTCCAAATAGGCTATGTCAGTGAACAATCAATCAGAGCATCCTCACGTTAAAATCTCTGCAGCAAAAACAAAACAAACCACATCACAGTAGCTCATGAAAGTTGAGCATACAATCTTGCTGCAGCTGCCAAGTTCAACGATCTGCTATCTTCGACCAACGAATTCCACATATCTTGAGCGTTTTTTCAAAACGTCATATCTGCAATGAGTTACTCTCTGTTTATACTTTCTCTTTCGATTTTTACGGCGTCACTATAACACTTTTCACTTATTTTACAGTACAGATCGAAAGACGGTGGTTTTAGCTGGCATATTATGCAAAGAGCTGAGGGATAAATGTTAAAGTGGCCGAATTATTAACAGAAGAGAAAGTAAACAAAGAGAGTAACTCATTGCAGATATGACGTTTTGAAAAAAACGCTCAAGATACTTTCTTTTTCTGTTCTTTCAGATTTGTTTCCACTCAATCCAGTTGCGGCTCTATAGACAAGTGTCATCATAGAATGAAAGAACAATCGTTTCCATTCAGTTAGAATCCGCGCCAATTGTTAATCTTCTCCAACGTACTGCAATGTCAGATGCAGCGAATGAAAACAAACGCCACCATGTACGTGATGGACGGGAGCAGACGTACCGTTCCGATTTGTTTTTAATGGACAATAAATATTATTGTTATTTTTAGAAACACATGTTCACATACAAACGACCCTCTTAGCTGTTATCTCCATTAATTTGTTCCTCAGGTTACGTTCTTCGTTCCAAAGCCAGATAGTGTATTTAGACATTTGAACGTAATGTTCGCGGTAATTTATTATAAGACGCACAACAATATGAATACAATTCACAAATACAGATGAATTTTTGAACAAGAGATGACAATAACAAACTAACAGCTAATAAATCTGAAACAAATTTGAGTAGTTATACATTTGTTCTGGTTATAGTTTCAAGATACTTTAATATTGTCCTAACCTTAAAGCCTAGTATCGCTAACGACGACATAACGAGTAGACGCTGTAGCCATTGACGCCTTTTCTTTTTCACGCCTACTACGCCGGATGTTTAATTTGGAACGGAAATCTTCCACTCGTTTCCCCGAGCCAAACAACACAATTACTCCGAGGCAAACAAAAGGAACCTAGAAAGTTTATTGTTTGGCACAAAAAAAAAAACCGCACAAACGAAGTGCAATCATAAACTTGCTCTGTGTCGTTCAATGGTGAGATAAAAGACACTCTTCAGCAGTGAACCCCTCATCGGGTTTCACACCTACACGCGATCGAGATTACCCGACCTTTTTATTTACCTTCGGTTGTTGCATTTTATTATCGAATGAAGCGAAACTAATTGTTGAGACTTTCTCCGATGCGGTGCGGAATAGAACAGCGTGGTTTCGATGCTCGTCGGTTTTCATTAACTTACCACAGAAGAGGACTGGTTTGTAGGTTTGAGATTTTATAGGGAAATCATAGCTTTTCTTTTCCTTCTAGGTAAGAACCTAGAAGGAAAAGAAAAGCTATGATTAATCGTCAAATAACAACGAAAATAAGCTACGTTATTATTACTAATAAACCACGTAAAATTACTAATTTTCAAGATTTTTTTAGAATATTTTGGGGAACCTTCATAGTCTAGCAGTCATTATATGGTATTTCTATAGTTTTTTCCCGCATTTTTTTTAAATTTTTTTTATAGATGTTGTTATAGGGTCATTCGACTCGTTAGAATAATTCATAACCCTATGTGCTAGGGTTGGGAACCGAACCCAGATGAGCTTCGTATACGGCAGTCGGCTTACCAACTACGCAATGCACGCCCCTGTTTTCCTCATGCGTTTGGTATTTACATTTATATGGTATCAATATGGTTTTTTATGGTATCTCTGTGATTGATTTGGCATTTTTGAATCACATATTTACTTATATTTTTGTGATTTTGCTGGTTTCATTAAAGATTTTTTGGTATTTTAGGTTTTTCTAGTCTATATAAGTATTTCTATGGTACTTTTGAAACAATTTGATGGTATTTCTATGGCACTTTCGTATGTCTCTGGTAGGTTTGTTATTTTTATCGAACTTTTTTATATGGTATTTGATTGTACTTTTTGGGTTTTCCTGTTAGTTCTAATAAACTTTCATGACATTTTATAATATTTTATTGGAACATTTACGGCGTTCGTATAGTACTTACTTGTTTTTCTTTGGTCTTCACGATGTTTCTATAGTATTTTAAAGATAATGTTATGGTGTTTTCATGTTACTTCTACGATACTTTTATTTTATTTCAATTATAATTGTATGGTATTTCTATGATTCTTCAATGGTATTTCTGGCGATTTTGGAATTCGCATTAATTTATTTAATTAATTAATTAATTAATTTGTTTATTTACAGTTCATATCAACAGACACGTTGTGGTCATAATGATGGATTCTTAATAAATTTGAAAAATTAGATTGTATTTTGCATCGTGAAATATGAAAGTCAAACTCGGATGATCCTCTGTTGAAAATACAAAACATAGCTAGTCGGGCGAATAGATAATCGGAGGAATGTATTATTGCACAGAGCTCGAGGGCGAACGTTTTCATTTATGGCGCTGAGAAGTTCGGGACAGTCAATTCGATCGGTCAAAATATCCATAATCGTTATAGCACGGGATAGGTCCCGTCGCACTTGCAATGTATCGAGTCCACAACTTTCGTAACTTGGTAGCTGGTGTGGGTTGTGCCAAGGCAATCGACGGAGAGCATACCGAATAAATCTGCGCTGTACTGTCTCAAGTCGATGGACACCGTTGAGATGTTGAGGGTCCACACAACTGAGCAATATTCCAGTGGTGATCGAACGAGTGAGCAGTAGAGAGACACATTTGGTCGTATACATTTATGACATTTTTATGGTATTTCCAAGATTCTTTTTTTTATTATATTTAAATGGTTCATTCATAGTAGTTACGGCATTCTATTATTAATATACTCCAATGGTAACTTCATTGTACATCTATTGTACTTTGGTATTTTCATGTCGGAAGGCAACTCTTTTTAACTTTGAAGCTACGGAATAAAATACACAGCTGCAAAATAAGACTCAATTTTAAAATTCAACAAACTTTTTGTACGAATTCGATTCCTTGAGAGAAAGTCGGATCTGCGTTTCGAATTTATCTCATCAGTAACTAGCACCAACATGACGCCAGTTGGACGAGAAATTAAAGCTAGCACGAAAATTAGCATCAGTTAGACACTGAATCCTTGAGGAAGTTCAGCATTTTTCTGTTCGTTGTCTGCGTCGTTGCACAAAGCAACTTGCAAGCTTGCCGAATCAAGATTTGAGGAGGCATTTTGTTGACCAGCAACTTGTGTGTTAAACGTGTTTGGTCGATCCTCAGTCGTGGCAACTTTTAAATTAACGAAGCCATCATACGGTTAGAGGTAAACGCTAATGTCTGAAGAGTAGTTTCGCCTCCCGTAGCTTCAATGTTTGTTTATCACGCAGAAACTGGACACTAATCGTAATCTCGATGAACATGCTCGATTCTGGGTACCGATAATGTTTTTCGATGGAACACATTTTATTTGTAGACTGGGAAACATATATATTTTGTATATGTTTTATACTGGGTGGTCAACTGTCTGGAAACGCATATTTCTTGAGCGTTTTTTTTAAAGACATATCTACAATGAGTGACTCTCTTTGTTTACTTTCTCTTCTGTTAATAATTCGGTCGCTTTAACATTTATCCCTCAACTTTTTGCATAATATGCTAGTCAAAACCACCGTCTTTCGATCTATACTGTAAAATAAGTGAAAAGTGCTATAGTGACGCCGTAAAAATCGAAAGAGAAAGTAAACAAAGAGAGTCACTCATTGTAGATATGTCTTTTTGAAAAAACGCTCAAGATTTTAGTTTTCTTTGTTGATTCCCGTAACTTAATTGAAAGCGTTTGCTCGACTAAATAATTTTTTCTGTTGTTCCCGAGAAGTTACTGAATGTACTGGTAACTGGCGGTAAATGACTCGAATTTCTGTCATTCGCAACGTCATTGTTTAAATGAGTTGTTATTTTAATGCGAACATGTTATATTGACTGCCTCATACTAAAAAGAATTCGAAAAGGAATTTATATGTAATGATAGTTATATGCTGATATTTGGGTATTTTTTGATACTTTCTATGGTGTTTCTGTGGCACTTTTGAGTTTTTTTTATTTTAATTATATTTTTATGGTTTTCTTATGATAAGCAGCTAAGTAAGTGCTAATAGGGATCTTTGAGGGTGTGCGGGTTAAGGCATTTTCTGAGGCAGATTAGTACTGTGAGTTAATATCTCAATCCTTTTTCTATTTCTAAGCTCGAAACTATTGAAAAAAACATATTTTAGTTTGTTTCCTTTTAGAACAATAACACATCTAAACCCATGCGGCTTGCACGACTCTCATCAGATCAGTTTGTTTTTTTTTTTCAATTTAAAAGTCAGAAAAGAATAATTAAGGTTAAAAAATAATATGAGTGCACTCGTGAGGACATCCGCTATCAATATATACGAATAACTGTCACATTTTTTCCAAATTCAAAGATCCCTATTGACTCAACATGAGATAAACTTACACATATTTTAGTCTATATACCACCCCTGTTAGAATAATTTGGTTCTCGCTGTGTCTTAGGAATAATTGTTTTAAACTGCTTTATAAATGTCGTTCACTGATTAAACTTTGTCCGCAAGCGTAGGCGAAAGAGAATGAAAAGCAGTCCTACGTCAAATTACGTAACCTATATAGACGTTGCAAACTTTAGATGATTTCTTCAATCCGAAATGATGCTTAGGTAAGCCTTCGTATTAATTATTATAATAACAAACGCATTTGAAGAAAAAGATTGACTCAATCATTATTCGGATTCCTTCAATTCACATCGGCGAACCTATTGATTTAGCATCTACGTTTACGATCCCGGGCGCATTCATCTTAAATACATTTTGCAATGATTATTTTGAACTGGCCAACAGACAAAACATCATGCGGACAGTTGCTTGAGCTTTTGATTCGAATCGTCTAACTGTTTAAAACTGCTCTGTCGCTCCGTAAGCATGCCATGGCATTCGACCAACAAAATGCATGAACTGATCCGAAGGCGCGGAGAAGAAATTTAATTTTGTTGGAACATTCCAATCTACCACATCGGAATGTTCAAACTAATAAAAATCAATTTTCATCACCTGGCAATTTGAGGAATCGACAATAACAAACGGTTCAAGATGTATTGCTTCCGCTGCGCGTAAAAAACACACACAAAGCGACAATCGCAGCATGCGTAAATTTGCAACCCCACCCATCATCAGTCACACGGCCTATCAAGCATCGAAACTGGCGCGTCAACGTCAGCGCTACTGACTGGGGAATGGATTCAATTGACCTACTTCCTGACCCACAAATTGCGCAGATGGGCAGCAGCATAGCGAAAACGGTACCCGCGAACATCTAATTGGCGTTCCAGCAACCACAAACCCCGCATCTCTGGGCGTTGTGAAATTTTATTCGGAAGGGGACCCAAAAAAAAAAATAAGCGGGACGCGAATGCTGCACTGATCACGACAATGCACGGTAGATGATCAGTTTGAAAGTATGCTTGCGGTTATGTGGAATTTGCTAAATAAGTTTGCTGGAACAGACCCGCCCTGCACTAGTAGTCATCCCGTCGCCGATTGGAAGTAGGTTATGACACTGACATCAGGAATCAGGAATCAGAATATATTGGCTCAAATGGCACGTTCCCCGTACATAGTCGGGGATTTGTGCCTTGCCGTGTGTTTTCATCATTTCCTGAGCGGAAGGAAAGGACAAGGAGGTGTGGGGAAGTAGACTTGGAAGGGTGGGAAAAACAGCACAAAACAAAAAATAAACAACAGGTAAATTAAACTCACAAGTAGTTCAACTTGCCTGCGAATAAGCCTAAAGCTCTTTACCACAATGGATAAGAAACTTTAGTATGTCTCTGAGTTTCAGTCGACCAAACATGGTTTCGTCTATATAAGGACGGCTGAAGACTCGTAATCGCAATTGCGCTAGCGCTGGGCAGTTGCATATCAGATGATATGAAGTTCCGTAGTCGGATTCACAAAGATCACATGAAAAAGACTCAGCGCGCTGAATAGTTGCCATGTGATAATTGAGTTTGCAGTGGCCGGTTAAAGCCCTGGTCAGCATGCCGCAGTGGAGCTTCGAAAAATGTAAGAGATTTTTCGAAACCACTGGGCATGGTTGTTCTAGAAACGCCTTTGTTTGGCGACACGTTTGTAGATTTCTCCAATAATTGCGGTGCTCGGACGAAGCCCAGGACCGTATTTTTTCCCTTATCCAACTTGTCGAAATTGGCAGCGCGGGCTCAGGACCAACGAAGTCAATCGCTGAACCTGCCCTGGCCAATTCGTCAGCCCATTCATTTCCAGTAATACCGCAATGTCCGGGCACCCAGACAAGGTCGATAGTGTTGACAATGCTTAGTTCTTCGATTTGGGTTCGGCACGCGATCACTAGCTTGGACCGGGATTTGTCTGAGCTAAGGGCCTTGATTGCAGCCTGACTATCGGAGCAGAAGTTTATAACTCTGCCGGACAAACTCAGTTGAAGGGCCGATTGCACCCCGCACATAATCGCAAAGATTTCTGCTTGGAATACAGTACAGTATTTACCTAGTGAGTGAGATTGTTCCAATCTCATTTCACGACAGTAGACACCAGCACCAGCACGTCCCTCCATCAGAGAACCGTCAGTGTAACAAACCACTTGCGTTTGTTGTTGTCTTTCCATAAAGCCAGACAACCACTCCTCTCGAGAGGGAATCTTCACATGAAATGTCCTGTAAGGAAAACTACAAGTGAGTGTAATATCGCTGGGAGCAAGAATATCTTCACCCCATGTAACCATTTGTGACCACAATCGTGTATGACTGGTAGCAAGATCAACATGATTACTGTTCCAAAGCCCAGTAACCTGCAGTCTGTATGCACATGATAGTGCTTCTTGTTTTAAGTGTATGTGTAATGGTTTGATATTTAGAAGTGCCTCAAGAGCAGCAGTCGGAGTCGTGGTGAAAGCACCAGTCAACGCCATGAGCGCCATTCTTTGCAGATGGTTTAGCTTTGACTGGACTGTCACCACCTCTCCCCTCTGCCACCACACAAGGCATCCGTATGACAGTATTGGACGTACAATTGTCGTGTAAATCCAATAGATGTATTTAGGTTTGAGACCCCAGGTCTTTCCAAAAGTTCGTCTGCACTGCCCGAAGGCCATGCACGCTTTCTTGACTCTGAACTCAATGTGAGCAGACCAATTCAGTTTGGAATCCAATATGACTCCAACGTATTTGACTTGATCTGCACACAGCAGCTCAGAATCAAAGAACTGCAAGGGACGAACCCCGGTTGTTATTCGCTTCTTCGTGAAAAGAACCATTGAAGTTTTGCTTGGGTTAACTGATAGTTTAACTTGTCGACACCACTGTTCGACAGCTCTTAATGCCTGTTGCATCAAGTCAAAGATTGTTCCGATGCAAAATCCAGTAATTAGTATTTGGTAATCGTCAGCAAACCCGTAGGTCGGAAATCCAAGCTCATTGAGTTTCTTCAACAAGCCGTCAGCTACTAAGTTCCATAACAAAGGTGACAGAACGCCGCCCTGAGGACAACCGCAAATACTCAACTTCCGTATCTCAGCCTGTCGCAGTGACGAGCAAAGTATGCGGTTACTAAGCATTGCGTTTATCCAACCTGAGATACATGCAGGTATCCCATGACCGCGCGTCGCTTCCAGAATAGACTGGAAGGACACATTGTCAAAAGCACCCTCAATATCTAGGAATACACCCAAGCTAGATTGCTTGAGCGAGAAGGCTTTCTCAATGTTGTAAACAACATCGTGAAGCAGAGTGATCGTGGATTTCCCACACTGATATGCATGTTGCATTTTGTGCAGAGGATATTCAACTAAACTAACGTTCCTGATGTGATGATCGATTATCCGTTCCAAAGCTTTCAGAAGAAAAGAACTTAAGCTGATAGGCCTAAAACTCTTGGCTTCTTCATAGCTTGAGCGCCCCCCTTTGGGAATAAATCTAACAGTTATTTCTCTCCATGCTTTCGGGATATACCCGGTAGCAAGACTGGAAAGCAAAATCTTTTTCAAGACATGTTTAAGAATATCAAATCCCTTTTGCAGTAGCACGGGAAGTATTCCATCTTTTCCGGGTGATTTGTATGGAGCAAAGCTGTCAACTGCCCACTTGACCGATTCAGTGGAAACCAATGTGCGTGCTAGCGCCCACGAGTCCGAATCACCAGAATGAGATCTGTGAACATTGATCAACTCCGGATCGATACAACCTGGAAAGTGTGTGTCGAAGAGACAATTAAGAACATCTTTTTCGTCTGTCACATAAACACCATCTCTGGTTTTCAAGGAGTTCATCTGAAAATCATTCGATTTGGAGAGAATTTTATTTAATCTGCTAGCCTCGTTCAGACTAGAGACATTAGTGCATAGGCTTTGCCAGCCAGCCCGTTCTGCAGATCTAAGACATTTCTTATATGCACTACGAGCTGACCTAAAAGCCCTGGAGTCATCACGCTGACGCCGGTTCCAAGCTCTTCTCATAACTTTCTTCATTCTTTCAAGCTCAGCCCTCCACCAAGGGGTTCCCCTAGTCGATTTAACAGTACGAAGTGGACAAGCTTCTTCGTAGGATGCTAATATGAATGAGTTTGTCGTATCCACGACGTCATCTAAGTCGTCTAGTTGACTAATTGTTGGAAAATATCCATGAAATTTAGTCGCTAAGTTTTCCAAAAAGAGGTCCCAGTTTGTAGACTTAGGATTACGATATGTCACCACATTGAAGGTGACATCAAAATGCTCGAAAAATACATATTTATGATCGGATAGAGACGGTTCAGTTTCATTTGGAACCTGCCAATTTCCCAGTTCATGCAAAATTCTATCAGAGCAAAGTGTTATGTCTAACACCTCCTCCCTCCCAGACCTCGCAAAAGTTGGTCGGTTTCCCACATTCAGAATATGGAGATTTGTACTACTTATGTACTCCATCAGTTCAGAGCCTCTCAGATTGATGTCTGAGCTGCCCCAAATGATGTGATGAGCATTCGCATCACTGCCGATAATGAGCGGAAGCCCATTTCTGCTACAATATGATACAACGCTTTTGAAATCATCAGAAGGAGATGATTCGTTATGCGGTAGGTATGCTGAACAATAAATATATTTTTTGTCTACGTTTCCGACAGTCAATGTAACTGTGACAACACAGATATCGCGAGTTGTGAGCTCCGATATGAGACACGCGTCAATAGCCTTATTTGCAAGAATGCAAGCACGAGGCATTTCACGTGGGTTAGTCATGCCTGTCTTGTTGTAAGCAATGAAGGCAGTGTTAAGTAACTTTCCAAAATAGAAGTTTCCTTTATGGAAATACGGTTCTTGAACCAATGCTATGGAGGCTTTACCTTCCTGCATGAGTCGAGATAAATTCATAGTTGCTGTACGTTTATGTTGGAGATTGACTTGTGCTATTCTAACCATTGTTGATTAGAGAACTGTACATTTCATCTCCAACACAAATTGCACAACAACTAGAGGACACCAAGCGAGTTGGGATGTTAACGCATTTAGCGAGCCATATCAGGTTTAAATGGGACATGATCATTTGATTCCCACGATTTGCGAAGAAAATAATGGTCCACTGTGTCAGAGATTCGCATAACACAGCAAGGGCAAAACCCAAAATGCTCCGTGCGCGACTGGCATATTTTAGACCCTCCAATCATTAAGTCCTCGGCACGGAACTACACCTTGACTTAGGGTCTCCTACTTTCAGTCGCCTCCTACGACATGGCAGCAGGACTCCAGTGGCTCAATTCTAGGCCGGATACCACACGGCCTCTGGGCAGGTTCATCTGTACACATCGAAATTTGATAATCGAGACTCAACAAAACTTCACCGAACTACCATCAGCCGAGAGTCTCTGCAAAACCCCAGCCAACAAAAATTCGGCAAAACAGTACGAAAACAGTACCCGCGAACATCTAATTGGCGTTCCAGCAACCACAAACCCCGCATCTCTGGGCGTCGTGAAATTTTATTCGGAAGGGGACCCAAAAAAAATAAGCGGGACGCGAATGCTGCACTGATCACGACAATGCACGGTAGATGATCAGTTTGAAAGTATGCTTGCGGTTATGTGGAATTTGCTAAATAAGTTTGCTGGAACAGACCCGCCCTGCACTAGTAGTCATCCCGTCGCCGATTGGAAGTAGGTTATGACACTGACATCATTTGATTGCTCTCGGTTCGCTTGATCGGCTCTCCTCGAAGCAGTCGGTGCAATAAATTATCCAGACGCAAGGTTATAGTTGAATTGGAGGCAATACGCAAAGAACTGCACAGGAACAAGTGTCAAAACTGTCATTCTTCTTGTACACGACAATGTTTATAAAGTTGATTTTCAACAAACCCCTGGATTAGTCTTTTATACCAGCGGTTCTCAGCATTACTGCGTCATCTTCATATTTCTATATAGTTTGATGTAGCCCTGAGCAAAATAAATGACCGAAGAATCATTTTATGGCTTTACAAATAAACGCAAAAAAACAACAGAAACAGCATGCTTCGATCAGGTAGTGCTGCCAGTTTCATATTTTTGAAAAGTTTTCCTTGTCATGGAGAAAACGGGGAAAGTATAATATGTTTGTTTGGTGAGCCCTAGCCGTTTGTGTAGAACCTTGGCGCATTTAATTTGTATTTGATCTAATAATTATGCTTCACATGTTTCAGATCATTTGCTCACATTTCGGGAACATACAAATATGAATAGTCCTCTGCCTACTTTCTATTAGCATCCAAAAAACGCTCTTGAGTCCAGTGGCATCGAATCGTGTTACAGCCTTCGACCGTTTTCAAATGTGTTACACACGCTAAGCTCTCCCAAATAAAGATGAGTTTTATCATTCTGGAAAACTGTTTTCAGATACCAAATCCACTAATGTTCGGAAGAGATCGAAGAAGCAAAAGAACTTTTCACCAGCTGCTAATTTATTTCCAATAAATCGACTAATCAATAAACAAGTGGAGGATTTGCGCGACGAATAAATCTGCTATGAATGAATCTATCGGAAGGAATTGTAAACAAATCTCGAAACGAAATTAAAACACATCGCAGTTCTCATCGCCAAAAACGGGCCCGTTTCAACGTTCACAGAACGATGCGTTTATCCTCCAAATCATCGTTTGTTTACCTCTCATGGGTATATTTTTTTCATAGAGTGAAGAGAAGTCGCATTGGGCGATAAAATGGTATATCCTGTAATTCCAAGCTACGTGGTGTCAAGTTTTTGTTATAAAAAGAAACTGTCAAATGTTCCGAGAATGGCTTTGTTAAGGATAAATATGGGACGCTTTTGAAATATCGGAAAAAGTGTTGTTCATTTACATACACGTATATTGCATAATTGCCAAACTGACTGCAGAGCCTCCAGGCCAGCGTGTGTTTCTTACAGCACCATCGTATGTGAGTGTTCAGTCCATTCAATCTGTGCTTCGGCTGTCAACGTACGGTATATTGCGCCGTTCAACAAGAACACACTTGCAAAGTACTATTTTCGGCAAGTTCAAATAAACAAACCAAATTACATATGTTCTGTACAGTATCGAGATGAACTTCACCATGACCGGACGGACTGTCTCTCTGAGGTGGTGTAACGGTTTGTTTCTAATTAAACGCACTGGATTTTCATTTGTGTTGACCCCTCACGTAAGGTAAACAGAACAAAAAATTGAATTAATTCCGACACGTGCACCGAAAGTAAACACCAATATCATCGTTTTACAGTTGGGGTTTTTCCTACTAATTAGTCAAGCTTAAAGCTACTAAGTATTTTTTATGCTAAGCTGTCCATATTTTTTATTTTTGAAACGTCATTTTTAACCAACATTTTTACTGATTTGGGGTTATCTATAATTCAGCATATAAAGTACAATAGCGTACTACATGACTAACGCACTACGTATTGCATAACGTCCACTTCAAAATCATAATTAAGACTGCCCCCGGATTTTTTCTGGATCCGCCCCTGTAGTACATTTATAACAGTTCTGCAGTAAACATGCACTGTAATTTGCCAATGAAAATAAAAATCGTGCAAGGATGATAGCTGAAAGTGCGAAACCGTTTGAATTGGTAGTAGGCGTTGCTTTTGTATAATCCTCTTTAGTTGCGATAATAATGACCCGAGCTGACGTTTAAATTTTGACGAAAACAAACCGTTTACACGCGGGATTTTGAAACTGGAGTATTAAAATAGGAGTTCTGGGTCACGTCGCAAATTTTATATCAAATCATTGGGAAGTAAATTAGCTGCATTTCCGGAGAGCAGTTCTACCTAGGCGATAACCGCAATTGTCGGAAAAAACCTATCCCGTTCCCGTCTGCAAGGAGAATATAGCGTACGATTTTGCATGTCTCGTGAGTAAATTTTACAAAAAATCATGTTAATTGTCGTTTGTGCGCGATAATCGGCCTGATTTTGACTGACGTTAGTAATGATTCACTTGCTGGAAATTGCTCCCTTGAATGTTCCGCATTATGAGTATGAGTATAATAACTAACCAGTCAAAACAATTTGTCTATTTACAGAACACATTCTTTACTTTCGAATCTCATAATAGATTTCAGCTCCAACGATGTAGATCTGACCCGCAGCCAACCGCATCTGATTTCCGATGTAAACAAATCTCATAACTATGGGAAGGCGAAGTGTTACCACCCCCATCCAGCATCCCCGTGTTTCTCATCGATGGCTGGCAATTACTCCGTGTTATGACCCACTCGCCACTCGACCGAAGTGACCGAATGAAGTGTCCCCGTATCTTGTTTGTGTCATCTCCTGGCTGGGATCACATAAATTTTCATTTAAATTAAGTACGCGTGAGAAGCAACAGTTTGCCGACGCATTCATCCGCTTGAAAGGGCACTGAAAGCAGGAAAAAAAGATCCGTCATCATAGTAGGCTTGTTGGTGCGCTGCCATTGCCAATTGGCATCTCCATCTTGTCCATTTTCCGGCCACGGTGGAATCGTGCTTTAATTGAATTCGACTGCATTTTTGGACAAAACAAGAAGTTTCTGCCACAAATGCCAGGTTGGCCAGACGTGCGTGATCCGTGGCGAAAACAGTAGAAAAACAGGTTTTTCGGAGAGGCATGGTGGCGGACTGGTGTAGGAGGGTGTACCCAAACAAGGGTCTCGAATAGTCTCGGGTGCACATTGGAATGTTAATTGATCGTGTGCTATAGTAGCGCATTTTACTGTTTTTTTTTTATATTTTAGTTTGCAAAATGACACGAGCGTCTCGCAAAATGCTAATAGCACTACTGTCAGCTGCCATAAAAGCGATTGTACTAATGAGTAGTCGGTGATCACACACACACGTGAGGTCCTTACGCGAATAGTTGCCGCATTGGCTGTTGCTGATCTGCCGATGATATGGCACTATAGTGACAATTTGTTACGTGATCTTGTTGATCTTTGATTTAACACATTAATCGATCGAGACGACAAGACGACGAACGTGAATTTGCTTTTAGAAGCGATCGACATTACTCAATGCACTGACAACATGCATCACACGGAAATCTTCAAGCAGTGAAGTGAATAGTTGAATGACAAATCATGCCGACATTTGCCACCCAAGCAGCCGACATATTGTGAAATTAGCGAGCCTCTTCGATGATCAGTCGGAGCATGAGTATTGTCGATTTGTTCTGGAGAAGTGAAATTGAGTTTGAAAGAAAACGTATCAACAACGAACACCAAGGTATGGACAATTTGACCAGTCGGTTCACCTTGAGCACATCCGCTTTCAATCAGTTAAACTTTCCGCGAACCCTATCTGTCAATCACCGAGCTCGTTTTCACTTTCTTTGTGTGTGCTTCAGTTTTTTTTTTTCGTTTCGGTTTAATCACCCGCCATCGTGATTAGACTCGTTTTTTTTGAAGAACTAATAATTAACAACCACGTTTCTCTTAGTTTAAAAGTCAAACTTTGCTTTTCTCCCGTTGAACTGAGAGTTGCAAGCGCGGCGGTGTTTTTGCGCACGGCTGAGCACACCTCGGACCGAAAGTAAGTGAGATCACGTATATGACATCCACCACCGATCGCCTTTGGTGAGGAGGTCCAAGGCTTAACTGTAGCCGGTGTTGACATGAGCCCGAGTCACTGAGGCGGGAATGAAAAAAAAAATGGGGAGAAATTGGGTCACACCAAGACTCGCTATCACCGACGTGACATCGTTCCTTTTATTTGCCCGTCGTCATTTATTAGCTCGGTCGCGGGAAAAAGTGGTCAGCTTTAGCGATTTTTTGTCTCCTTCTTCGATTTAGCAAACAACGACACTGGCTGGATGATTAAGTCGCTTTCTTTGCTCGCCATTTTCGACCCGATCATCAGCAGGGCGAATCGTCGTTAGGCTTTCGAAAGCGGCGAATTTACATAAAAAAAGTTCCAGTCAGACGATTGATTCCTGCATTCCGTCCAGACATGATCGCGGTAATCGAATTGATTTGCACGATCCGCGTGAATGTGGAATCTGATTGTGTGTAGTCATTTTTGGCTTAGTACACTGGTGGCCGCTACCTGTGGTTAGAACGAAGAAGGCACTGCCAAAAACAGGTACCTTTATGCCTTATGTGCGATACTGCACGCAAATATAAAGTAACTCAAGAATTATGTAGATTCCAAATATTAGACTATGTCGAATTTTGCCTTCTTAAAGTTTTTTTGTGCAGTATAAATGCAAACAATTTTTAAGGTCGTTTATCCAAATTTACCCAATTTAACAATAACTAAAGATTAAGCTAAAATAACTCAATTTTAAGTGCTTTTTCTTTTCAGTGTTTGAGATTTTTTAATTATTCGGTGAGCACAAAAACTGGTTTTACTTCAGCGCGCAACGTACTACCTACTGGCTCAAAAGAGAGACGTCAATCAACCGGCACTAAAAGTATTAGGAAAGAATTAGATTGGATTTGGCCGTTAAACAAAGCTTAGAACTGGATCGTTGGCACAGCGAATAAAAAGATTGACAAAAGCATGCGCAGAGAACCATATTGATACACAATTTTAAATTAACTATAATCTGTCAAACTTCAGTCAGTAGGCGACGCGTCACGTTTATTAAGTGATGGCATCACCTGTAAGCAGCTGAATAGGATTTGTATCAGATTATTACGTACAAAAGTGAAAAAGCAAATTAACCAAAGTTTGGAACAGATTACTCAGCGCCGATAAACCAGACAGCAGCCACTTTCTGATTACATGAATGCCTCTGACAAACCGTTTTACAGCTGCCAATAAAATGATAAATCAGTAGCTTCATAAACTAATCATGACAGAAGCGTTAATTGTTTGCATCTGCTGCGGAGTTAGGTTCGACTAGGGAACTCGATCGACAGACACTCAAAACTAGACACATAGAAGAGTTTCTTTCATTTGTGCGCAACCTTCATCAGCATATGGACTGTGACCCGGACCGGATGAGCCGCTGCTACCGCTCATCATATTCGCTTCGGCTCATTAGCTTGTCAGCCGGACATGCGGCTCTGCGATCGATGGATCTGTTCAGGACTGCCACTTGTATTTAGATTAACGAGAGTCCGGCAATGCAGAACCGAAACCGTAATAAGGTTCGTTTACCCTGTAGGTTGATGCTCAACGATTTCAAGGCCACCGCGATGGGCTGGGTTTTTCGATACGAGATCGTACAGGGAGAGCGAGATTTGGAATTTTCGTCGGGAATTTGCGTTGGAAACTTTGTGAACCTTTGAAGTGACCAAATGCTGGCATAATTCTCTAATGGGTAAATATCGATAGCTGCTAATCATAACACGTGATGTGCTCTAAAGAACACGTGGGAAGCTTCACGCCTTATGTGGCAGCGCGCGTGGAACAACGACAGAGACCCCACGCACTCAGAACAATTCGCCGTGTTCCGGTGATGTAGAAGGAAACATAAAATCGATAGCTATCGATGTCACAGACATCCATCGACATTTAGTGGCTGGTGGCGGATGAAAGAATTGGAATCTGATCTGTATCGAGTTGGTGTCAATTTTATGGTCGATTGCTAGAAGAAGAAAGAAGGTTCAGAATGGCAAGGGGACAATTAATGGGAGAATTTGGATTTTATGGGCAACAAGTTTCTGTATGGTATTGTGGTGTTAAAAATTAGAAATGTATACTGTTTTTATTGAACAAAATTCAAAAACAGTTTTCGAACTTTTAAATTTCAGGCAAAATGTTGTTGTTAGATTGGAGGTCTATTTAGTGAGAGGTTATTCCCAATTACAGCCTAACAGATTAATATAACTTAATCGCCGTCCAATCCTACTTAATCGTTCCTTTTTCGCCAACCTCCAGACTGATCTTTTCCGCTTATGTACGCGAAGCATTTCACTTATTTACTCTAGAAGCTGCCGCAAGTGGGTTTACCAGTGGCAAACAAATCTGTTATATTAGATAAAACTGCATCGACGATTTTGGGGGCGGGTAAACAGAGCGAGTTTACCTGCACGCCGGCTGTGGTCACTTTGATTAAAAGAAACAACCACCACAAACGTGAGTAGCGACAACTGTTAATGCTATTAGACAAGCAGGCATATGAATATATCGGCAACAGTTCGCTTACTTTAGGGTTTAATCCCAAAAACATCATTTGACAATATGATAATAATAACATTCCTGTACAACATAAATTCAATTAGAAATGCTGGAAAAAGGTCAACATCGTGAACCTGTTTCCCCATTAGACATGCACATGCCCATAAACGTTAAAAAGGGGCAAACTTCAAACGTCCAATATTTAAAAAAGAGAGAAAACCCATTCCCACACAAAGCTCTCGCGATGACTAAGTCGCATCATAAATGCATCATCATCATCATCATCATATCTGCAAGCAGCATCACCAGTTCGACGAGCGTAGTCTTCTGCTTTCCACCGTCATAATTCGTCACGTCAGGCAGGTTGCACAAAGGACCGGGATGGAATTCTTGGGAGATGTGCGCGGAAAAGGGCCGACCGAACGGAATTGCGTGGTTTGCTTGCACACTCGAGGGGTCCTATAACGGTCTGAAGCTTTGTGTAGAAAACAAATTGGAATATGTAATTGAACACTTGCCGGGACAATAGTGGTGCCCATAAACACTATAAAGTTTGAAAGGAGAGCGACAATGTTCAAATATGGGATCTTAGTTTGCGTTTCATACATTTTTCTTATTGAGAAGAGCACTCCGTTGTATATTACTCTGAGTGTGTTGCTAAAGATTGTTATAAAAATCGAATAGAATGAATTTTCATCATTAACATCAACAAACATTTACAATGACTTAGAATGGTATGGATTCTATGTCATAAAAGTAGCTAGAACTGCTCGAAAGCCTCCCCGAATTTTTTTTTTTTGAAATTTGAAAAATTGAATAATTTTGACAAAAATCTGCCTAATATTTTAAATGGAATTTTTTAAGTTTTTTTTGCAAAAGTTATCTTCTGAGAATATGTTCTTGTATTAAAAATTGACGAGAACTACAGATCACGACAAAGCGGAGAGTTAAATGGCTCACGTGTGTCGTGACAAAACTGGGACTTAATTGGTTCGCGAAACGGACATCGGTACCAAGAGAAATTCCGCCGCCGTCGAACTCTCAGTCGGAGTCTGGGAGCTAATTGGTTTAAGGAAACGGGTATCAGTTTCGGGAGAAAATTCGTTGATTGGGAACTCTCAGTCGGATTAAGGTGAGTATACCACCGAGGACTACTCGAGTAGAACGCGACAGAGCACCGGGTATGAGAAATCGTATGCGGATAACACTTGGAGAGCATTTGTTTATCAGTGAGCATTGGATCGATGTTGTACTGTTAACTGTTTCATACAGGTCTGTATGCAATCCGACGATTTTTTCAGACATTTAGGACAACATTTTTGCTCGTGCTAATCGGACAACCCCTAGGAGCAGCAGCACGCTTGAATCTGATCAAGCTCCTTTTGACTCCAGAACACTGCACGCTTGTATTTATACTCGTAGCCGGTATGCGAAACACGGAATGGCAATTGTTCTGTCGTACCAACCATGGAACCGGCACGGACCAAAATCAAGATCGCTGCTGGAACGAATCATAATTATGAAAATATTCAGCATGATTTATTGGTGCCAAAAGGTGCAATGGAGAGCACTTCAGGAACCGAAGGAGTACGACCAAAACAGCCTTTCGCCTCAACCTTATTCCTGTGGTGATATTATGATAGCATCCCGTTAGCATCGTTATGTTACCATAGTTGCAAAATGTAACGAACGAAACGAAAAAAGAAAACAAGACACAACATTGACACGGACCGGAAAACAAGTTTCCGTTCTTTCTTTGCTTCTTCAATCGGTGGCATTTTCCCAGAGCGCGCGATAATGTCAGCTATGCGCGGGCTGGTCAAGACAATGTTACTGTTTTGCTTTACGGTACATGCCGGCCGAAGGAGTCCATAACATGGAAAGGCAACAGAGTTTGTCATTTTGGAAACCCGTTTTTAGCAATACATATTAAAGTACTTGTAACAATTGATATAGCTGTCAGCTATCATGGTCACGCCAAACTGGCATTTGACATCACGTTACAAAGTTGGTTACAAGGTTGAACACGAAAAAAGTCACAAACGAAAAACTGTTTGTCCGTAAACGTACTTGCAGTACATTTTATCTTCCATAACGTATTCCATCAGAATATTTCCGTAGAGCTTCCTTGCGCCTTGAAATTTCTCAAACCAGCCATCTTCTTTACTTTCAGGGTATAGGATTGTGAAACGCTATTTTCGTCGCCATTCTCCACGACAGCTTTGGATTCCGACTGAATGAGTTTTAGCATCAGATACCGTTTACCACTTCCAGGTTTCCTGTCGTAGCTCATTCAGACCAGTTCCAGGACACCACATACCGTGGATTTGGGATAATGCAGTTTCTTTATTCTTACACTAACGATGTTAACAAATGAGCTTATTCCGAAAACAATTGCCTACTGTGATTCTATACACTCTTAACGCAATTTAATGCAATTTAGCACAATTTTACTTATAAAATAAATTAATGGCAATATTTCTCGTGTGTCCGGATTTTTTCGTGAACTTTTAGTATCTGCAGATAGCAGAATTAATCAGCAGCAGAGGTGATTGTACTTGATCCACCTTTTCGCACGCAAGAGTCAGCCTGCCAATCGCCAATCAGTGCCTGTGTTGGGACATGAGTATAATTAGCACTTATTAACTACTTTCTTGCATTGAAGTAGGGGGTATATTATAAAAATAATCCGCAGAAAGTACAGTTGTGCTTCGCTGGTTGAATACTTCAAGTGGACTGCTTTTTAGTTGATCCTCCGCTAGTTGAACCATTGTCTAACTAAAACGCGTTTGAATGTCAAAATTTCATGTCAAGTTCACTTTGACAATGAAGCTGACAATAGTTAGAAATTTGACAGATGCGCTTATACTAGCAACAACTTCTTTTACCAGTTTTTGACCGCTGTCAGTCGTTCCTACTAGCACATAAAATTTGTTTGTTGGAGTCACGACTGTATTCAATTTGAAAAATTATCAAAACCGAACAAAGAATTTTATTGAATCTTCAAGCAAAAAGAACAATTGCTGATGATTAATCGAGCCATACCGCAGAGAATCACGCAAAGCCAAGTCGAATACGGGAGCTTTGCTACGTACGTTTCTTTAACCCGATACCAGACGATAAGCAATATACGTTAGTAGCCATTTACCGCAATCCATCAAACAGCGCATTTTATCGTTCTCTTTCATATACCAGGCTATTTTTTTTTTGGAAGTCAAAAACAATTAACTGAAGAGAGAAACTGGAAGGTTGTAGGACATGACGTCGCGCCGTCGGACGCCAACAAGTCGAGATAACAAAACACGTTAAACCTGTTCCAAACCCAGTGAGCACGGAAGAAAGGTTGATGGCATCGGCAGTGGTAATTTCGGAGGCTGTTGCTGCTTTGGTGATACCATCTGATTCCCACCGGATTCGATGCCCTTCGAACTCTTGATGTTTGATTAACTTTGATGATGCTGATACAACAAAGTCTAAAACCTCATGTTTGAATATTTTCATTCATAGACCTATGGCTTTTGGAATTGATCCTTCTCAAGCTGGACCGGTTGGTATGTTATATGTACAGTAGAGTGGGACATGGTTATATGAAAAAAAAATAAAATTTTCCTCCGAGTAACTTTTTGGGTCCCATTTAGCTCCCAGAACAACTCTGCAAATTTTTAGCTCGATCGGTGAAACCAGAGTGTATGTAAGGAGAGTGCAGACAACTGTCATGATTATCTGTCAGTAATATTCCAAACGAACAAATGACCTCTCAAAATACATGGATTTGTCTCGTTTGGAATGACACTGACAAATAATCATTGTTCCAATTTTGACAGTGTCGTCACTCTCCTTATATGCACTCAGGGTGAAACTATAGTTTTGCGCCCACGGTTTAAAGTTTACATGGGATTTCGTATGGGGAATTCGTCTTTTGCAAAATAATTCTTCCAAGAGTCTTGTATTATACGCCAGTTCCTCATCCATTCCCTGACCCAAATTTCACAAATACTCAGACGAACACATACACAAATAGATATACGACTATTACATAACATTTGTACACTAGTACGAAAAACTACGATTATTGCAAAACGACAGCTGATAGGTTTCTACTTATATATTTATTAAATTAATTTAATTATCAAATTAACTTAATTAGTCTATGCACGATGACAAAGTCGATCGGGATTCGAGTGTGTATCTTCGTCGCGAGCGGTTGACTCTCGTAGAGCTCCCTTCGAGTCGGTTAATTTTCATCATTTTTGGCACTGTTTACTGTGTCCCGGTTATCAAAAGTGTTAATAACGGTGCAATTTAACAATTATACAAAGTGAAGTGGTTTATAAAAGCATTTTTCGGCATATTTTCGACAGACGCGAGTGGTGACAGTTTGTGAAAATTGACTTCCGGCAAATGAAAAAATATCTTTTCCTCGCATTACGGGCCGTCGATTCCCGATGCAAGGACAATAAAAGTGTACAGAAAATATCTAGAAATACAGTGTACACTGTAAAAATAGTGACAAATGGTTTTTCAGAGAAAAAAATTCGATTCGAAAAGTGAAAAAATATGGCAATAAGAAAAATTGACATTCAATTAATTGGCGTTTCACCAGCGACTAGCGACTACCAGGTGTCGCCCAAAATTCTTCGCCCGAAAAATAGGTGGCAAACCAGCCGGTCGGTGCTCAGCTAATTTCGTCCGCGTCCCTTGTCACCTATTTTTTTATTGAGTGTTTCATCGGCGGTGCTATCTTTAAAAATGAGCCGCCTTGGTGGATATTCATTGTTTTTTTACTGTATTATTTTATTGCAAATGATTAGAGGTTTTGAGTCTTTTATATTCGGGATTGCAGATATTTTGTCGCATGTAAATTTTGGGTGTTCGTTGATGTGATGGCGCTGTAAGGGAACACGTATCTGCCGGTCGGCGAACTTTTCTTTGGACTGAGCAAACTAATTTTTATGTTTCTTTAGGGTTTGTTTTACCAACGGGGGAACTGATTCACAGAGCATTCAATGTGCTTTGGGAGAACGCATGGCCTTATTTGAGTGGAATGATGACTTCAATCATGTATAAGGTTTGAGCATTGACAATTCGCGAGAGGGATCGGGGACCGGTTGGCAATTACCTTCAGTACTGTCAGTGCGAAGAATAAGTGTTTTGCTGTCATTTTCATTGCTTAGTTTTCTATTCTATCGCATGCCTCCACGCGAGTCTGGGTCTATTGATGACATTTGGTCCTTAGACCGGCGACGACTGGGAGCTATCAGCCTTCTGCCGATAGTAGCAGAATGAGAGTATTCGATATAGCCGAGAAAACAATACCGTAAAAGTTGTTCGGAGATCAGCGCCAATAAGACTTTAATTTGACTAGTATCGGTGATCGCGGGTCAATGCGTACTGAAAGTTCGCCGCGTCTGTTTTAATGAATCTGGTTTCAAGTTCCGTTGTTGGTGACAGGCCCTTGCATCAGGTTGGCGATCCTCTGTATTTCCCTTCAATGTTCGATATAGTCGTTCGTATACGTGTATTTCACAAACAGTCCGATGTTGGGAATGGGAAATACTTTCGTTGATTTATAACATCTAGAGCTATCATAACTCTCTGTCTGTATAACGTTTTATCACTCGGTAGTTTGCAACCCAAAAAATATATCGTAGAGAAGGAATAGCGAAGTTAGTCTAAATAATGTCGCATAAATAGTGATCCGGCCCATTGCACAGATGAGATTGGCTTTTCTGGGCAATACTCCCACGATCGGCTGTGTGGATGTGGAATTGCTTTTGTTTGGAAAACATGGGATACTCTCGGTAGATCTTATTTTTCGAGCGATCGTGTTCTCGAAGACTAGCTGAACTACTACCTGATAAACTATGCTATGCAGGTCGCATTGCTTGCTTGGAGCGAATCCTGGACCCTATTCCTTTCCAAACCGCCAACTCCGCGATACCTATGGAAGATTCTGATGAACCTTCTGTATAAGATTCCTCAATTTATTCAAACGATCGCTGGGTAAAATCAGCACCGACACGATAGAAACCACGAATAAATTCGTTGTGTGATTGAATAATATTAAAAAATATAAGCAGTGCTCCTTATAGCCGGCTATCCGGAGTTCAAGGTGCTTATTTTGCTAATCGTATTAATACAACAAATGATAAATTTCCCAAATTCTCGGCAGCCGGCTGCCCAGAGCAATTATTACATGATAACGCTATTGGCACACTTACTAACAACTCTCCCCATCCCGTGATACATGTGGAGATGCAGAGGATTCCTCGGTCTCTAGTAGCAACATGTATCGGACTAACATTCCTTCCTTTCCCAGAAGATCTGCATTCGGACGTGGCCGGCGTCGGTATTGATCAGCATGCAGGGATCAGAATAGATTGTACAATGTGGCTCATCATGTTATTCCCAAGCATGTTGTTCCAATGAACATTTTGCAACCTAATTTGGTTCTGGTCAATAACGGAGTAGCAACTACGGGCGATCTCTTATGCTTATGCTTATGCTTATGCTATGCACGATGACAAAGTCGATCGATAAATGGACACACAATGACCCCCACTGAGAGCCCCGTCCACGAATACCGCCATCAAATTGTGGAACAATGTTTACGAGCACGGCACACAGAAAAAGTCAATCCACGTCGACCCGCCAGTCGGCCACGTCACCTCGCACAGACTAGTGGTTAAGCGTTGGTATGCGCAGGTGCAGAGTATGAAAGAACATAGAACATAAAAAGGCACATAAACCCTCTCGGTTTCCTCGATGCGCCACTATCGAGGTGTAATGCAATAAGCAATTGTAGGACTGATGCACGCAATATACTTGATGATGTTTGCAATACCGTCAAACCCCTCAACCTTGGGGAGGGTAGTTCACGATGATTAAAAGATTTAATGAATAATATTCATCGTTTTGTGAAATAGTTCACGAGAAAATATGTTTTGATTTTGTGAACTAATTCACAACCACGAAAGCCAGATTATATTGAAAATGTAATAAATCATGAATCAGGTCACGTCGTACAGTCCAACTCTAAATAATGGCCCTAAATCTATGAATAAATACATGAGTCACCCGTTGATTTTTAACTATTGTTCTTAAAGTTGCGAACTAGTTCTCGCACAGAAAATCGATATTGTAATGACATGACATAAGCCGTGATTGAAGTTCACAAAACAAAAACAAATATCTCTACGAATAAAAGCATTATGTAGGCGTTACTGAAGGGAAATTAAACATAATTATAAAACACGTGATTTTTTTCATAGTCTTGTTTTCGTAACGTAAACACATGATTGTTCCAGAATTCATAGAGAAATTTGTTTCCGTGTACAAGAATACACCATACTGCTTCCAGCAAGAGTCTGCACTATAGGTGGGCAAACTGATTGAAGTTAGAGAGCGAATGGTGTCTGTTTCACTCACGAAAAAAAAATTGACTCTTGATCGATTAAGTGACTCATTTTGGAAGATTAAAGAAATGTCTGTTTGATGTTGACTTGGGGTAGATTTTTTGATTCCATATGCATACAAATAAATGCTAATGTGTTCATCACGTTTATCTATTTTTGTGTGATTCATGACCACAGTGTGCTGCCCAGCTAACCCACTTCATTTTCTAGCAACTTTTTGAGATTATAATGATCAAAACTCAGATATATTGACATCCCCGAGTGAGATTGAAAGGGGGACGAAATTCAATTCTTGTCCGTCGCGCTTAGGGAACAGTTTTCGTTTGTTGCATTGCCCTTCATTCGTTCGGTACAGCGCATTCATGCAGTTATTTTCAGGTCAAATTCAACACCGCTTGCGAATTGATTTTTTTTTCTAGGCTGGTTCTGAGTGGGATTATCAAGCAAAAGTGCACCGGACTCTTATTCACTTATTGCACACTCTAAAATGTAAAAGATGCTGTCTTCTGTCTGCTTTTCTGTGTGAATGAATTTATATTTGCTCTTAACTGAAGGCATTGGATACTGCGTGAAGCCCCAGTCAGCAAAATAGGCAAGTTAATTTGAGATTTCACAGCACTGATAATGATTAATCACTTCGTCAGTGAATTGTAACTGCAACTTTTACAATAAGTTTGCCGTTTTATATGTTGTACATAATTATACATTCCACTAAGTCGCTCAATAATTATAATAGCGAAAATTCAGTTTGTTTACATTTGCGAATTAGGCCCTAAAGAAATATCTGTGTCGAGCCATGTTTTGACCAGAACCCACAATTTCCATTTCAGATCAAGAAATTGGAATTGGTTGGAAATCGCAAAATTTTTCACGCTGATCTATTCGCTCTAACTTGCCGAAATAAAAAGAAACTTTATGCTTCCTCGATTCCTACCATGTTATAATCGTTTATTCTAACCTGCAGTAAATCACCTGACTCTAAGGTCACCAGCGTAAGCTTTTCACTATGCTGACCCTATGCAACACCGATCCTATCATCCAAACAGAGAGTAGCTCTGCTGGGATTCGGAATTTCCCATGTACCTATTGTACCAAGTGAGTGGAGGAGCAGAAAAAGAAAGACTCGGCGAGAACACTGTTTATGGCTTTGCCTTTTTATAAGACCAGCACACGGAAATATGCCGCCCGGGCAAACAAGCAAACAAAAATAAATTATCCGCCTCGAATTGAGTGAATGCTTCTCCGGTCCAGCCGTGCAGGAGGTGAACTTTTAAAAAAATCTCACTCCCAGGATGTGTGTAGAAATGTGTATGTGTACACATAAAAACGCCCGTATCCGCATATACGTACATAGTTGGCATCCCACGTAGTGAATGATTGAAATCCCATATGCCAAATGTAAACAAACTGTTTGTATTCCGACTCTGCTTTCTGGTGGAAATCTATGCTCAAGCTCATAACCTAACGGTACTGGCTGTTGTTATTTTTAATTGACTTTTCAGAAGTGACGCCATTTTTGCTCGGAGGGCTTTATCTACTGCGCCATTGGTCCAGTAGGCGGTGGCACATATTAGATGAGTGCTGTTGTGTGATCCAGTGCACAGTGGAAGAAATCCGACCAAAAAGGCAATTAATTAGAAGCCGCTGAAAAAGTATGACAATATATACACCAAAAGTTGCGGAATTTTTTAGGAAATTAAACGCAATCAAATTTGTTCACCGCACGCACTTGTGACCGGAGATATGGGGCTTTGAAGATCCGGAACATTACCGGTTTTCATCAAATCAGAGGCCCTATTCAGAATCCGCTGAAAAAGTACAAAGGATTATACCCTTAAAGTTGCGAAAAACTTTAGCGATCAAGATGCAATCAAATTTGTTCACCGCACGTACTTGTGACCGGAGATATAGGGCTTTGAAGATCCGGAACATTACCGGTTTTCATCAAATCAGGCGCCCAATCAGAAGCCGCAGCAAAAATACTAAAAACTATACATCGAAAGTTTTGAAAAACTCCAGCAATCAAAACGCATATATTATATTCATGTTTATCTGCACGAAATGCCTCCAAAACAAAAAAACAGATACACTTCATTATGGATGTACGCTCAATGGTGAATACCATGGCAACTGCTCAATGACGTGAATAATCAAATTGAAATGCAAGTTGTGTAGTATACAAAATGATTACGAACAAAGTTTTGTGCGAAAAATTTATAAATTTCAACCAAAATGAAAGCAAGCTTGAAGAGTGGATTCGAATCGCAAACGTATACATAAATATGAGAACCTGGACAAAACAGTTCAAGAGAAGGTGGGATCGACAGCAATCAACGTCAAGGTTTTACGAACGAAATCGTTGCTGGCTTGAATCTGAGGTGGAGGTACTATAATATATTATAATCTATATCAATTAAAGAATTTAAATTCATGCTCGTTTTTAAATTAATTATTGAACAGATTCAATGGTTAATTAGAAATAATATTTTAAATAGCTTGATTCCAGATGCGATTCAACCACAAAAAAAGTTAGTGAAAATGAATCAACTCCAAATAAAAAAAGGACGACTAAGGTGGGTCGAAAGCGAAAACCATTTTCCGCATTGAGGCATCGTGTAAAACGTCTGCATGCTCGTAAGCTTCTCGCAAACGAAGAAGGAAACTTGGAAAAACTTTTAATGGCCGCCGAAAAACAAGCGATATTGGAGAGTTCCGAAAACATATCCCACATTTTAAAGAAATTGAGAATGGGCGGAGAGCAATATGCGAAACAGCTACTCATAAACAAAATAGAACCGGCTTCAGTGGAGAGTAGTTTGATGCTGAAGAGCGAGCTGGCGTTAAGTAGAAGAAAATACAATACGATCGCGATGTTTTTCAAAAAAGAACTTGGGATGGTTGTTTTAAGATCGTGGGACTCGGTAAGTTAACTGCATGAGAATAATTTTTTAGGATTAAGTGATTTCTTTTCTAATAGATTATTGAATTTCGGAACAAAATAATTTCCCGTTTTGAAAAACCGAACTGGGATTGGGGTTTTCTTTCAGTGGAGGTCCCACTTCGATATTTATTCGAGGCACACCTGAACCGGCTTTTTGAATGCTACCCTAGCATAATTGAATCGATAAAGGGACGCAATTCCGGTGAAGTAAGTTGTGTGTTGCGCATTGCTGGAGGATTTGACTCTGCCACAGCCTTCAACCATTATAATCAAGAAGGAATAACGGGCCAAGACGGCTCGCTTGTGGTGGCCAATGCGATGTTGCTGTCAGTTGAAATTGAAGGTGGTCAAATGTTGTGGAAAAATCCCGCCCCACAATCGAACGTAATGGTGCGACCTACCTTCATGGGATGGGCTAAAGAGTCGACCGAACTAACGTTGAAAATTTTTCAAAAATTTTTCGACGATATAGACGATTTGAACAAATACGTAATAATAAAACACATCGAAGACCTGCGAATAAAATTTAAAATCGAAGCCGTTTATACATTAATCGACGGTAAAGTAGCGAACGCCATTATTGGTAATGGCAACACCCACAAGTGCCCCTTGTGCTTATCGAAAAACAGCGTGATCGGTCCATCATACATGCACTCGATGATCAATAGTGTAGAGTGGCTGATAAAACACGCCGCCAAGGAAGTTTGTGGAGAGTTTCCTTTGACGCATCCTATTGTGAAGGACAAAATTAAAACTATATCAGGAGAATTGGAGAGAGAGTTCTCTGTCAGAGTGAACAGAGCACAACCAGGAGGATCAGGAAACTCGAATACTGGTAATTTGCTTTTTATCCCTCTACTACTCTACATTGTTCGTCGAGAAATATTGCAACATGTTGAGTTTCCTTTCAGTTTCAATCCGATATCCAATTTTAGTGCAGTAGAGCATTAATTATATTTTAAAAATTTAACATTGTCGTTAACTTCATTGCTCTATCAGGTAATATGTCAAGACGATTATTAGCCGAACCATCTAAATTCGCAAAATGTTTAAAAATTAAGAATGGCGAAGAAATTATAAAGGGGATACGATTGCTTAGCTTCCTTAGTAGCTCGTCCCAGATTCTGGATGGCGAAAAAGTAGAAGTATTATACAATCATACCATAAAAATACTTCGGGAATCACTTTCACATTTACGCGATATACCCCCTTGTATTGAAAAATACAGCCATCTTAGGTATATATCAGAATCCATGGTAAGTTTCTAAAGAACAAATATATATATATATATATATATATATATATATATATATATATATATATATATATATATATATATATATATATATATATATATATATATATATATATATATATATATATATATATATATATATATATATATATATATATATATATATATATATATATATATATATATATATATATATATATATATATATATATATATATATATATATATATATATATATATATATATATATATATATATATATATATATATATATAACATCTTTTCAGCCCTTACCTTTAGCATATTATTCTGAAGAGGCGGGAGAATCGGCGCATCGTAGGCACAAGATGAACCGGCTATATGGATCACGAAAAGTTAGTTTACAATGACAAGACAATTGCTTTGTTGATCTAATAATATCTAATCGTGATAGGTATCTCCTGAAGCAAACATTCAGGATATGTTGGTGGCTGCACTTTCTTGGAGCGATCCATTTATAGCGGCAAATATAATTAAAAAATCTAAAAAACCAAAACGAGATTCCGAGTTCGAAGAGGTGATTCGGGGTTACATGAAATCCGCCAATGTAACTCAATGTAGCATGAACGAGTGTTCAGACATGTCTGACGAAGAATGGGATGCTGAATCAGAGTTTGATTCAGAGTAAAATTTATTTTTATTTATTTATTTTTTTAATATTTTTACGACCATATTGCAATTCCTTTGTTTTATGTCCAATTGATTAGAAATAAGTTCATATGAATTAATATTGATATATAATAGTTTTTGTTTTTGTTTATATGTCCAATTAGTTAGAAATAAGTTCATATGAATTAATATTGTTATATATTTTTTGCGATTAGTTCCTTTATTTTAAGCTCCTGTGAAACATTGTAAACTGATTTGAAAAAAATACTCGCATATTTTCCAAAATCTCATTTTGTTTTCATTTCGAAATCTTTCTCTTTTGATACTGGTTAGGTTCGTTTTTAACCATATACAAGAATTACTCGAACGTGCCGTAGTGTTACCAGTTTAACAGACGCATTTTTATTAGATACCAGTAGCACTTTCTTTCAACACTATGTAATAAGAGTTTGCCATGCGTTAAAAACTGCGTTTTGATCGTGAAAATTCCCAAAGTAAATTAACAGCAAAATACACTTCAAACGCTTACAGTAAAATGTACTCCAGCTTCGAATGCTTATTGCGCTTTGATTGCTGGAGTTTTTCGCAACTTTCAATATTTAGATTTAGGTCTTTTTGCTGCGGCTTCTGATTGGGAGCCTGATTTGATGAAAACCGGTAATGTTCCGGATCTTCAAAGCCCCATATCTCCGGTCACAAATACGTGCGGTGAACAAGTTTGATTGCATCCTAATTGCTAAAGTTTTTCACAACTTTAAGGGTATAATTCTTTGTACTTTTTTAGCGGATTTTGAATTAGGCCTCTGATTTGATGAAAACCGGTAATGTTCCGGATCTTCAAAGCCCCATATCTCCGGTCACAAGTACGTGCGGTGAACAAATTTGATTGCATCTTAATTACTAAAGTTTTTCGCAACTTTAAGGATATAATTCTTTGTACTTTTTCAGCGGATTTTGAATTAGGCCTCTGATTTGATGAAAACCGGTAATGTTCCGGATCTTCAAAGCCCCATATCTCCGGTCACAAGTACGTGCGGTGAACAAATTTGATTGCATCTTAATTACTAAAGTTTTTCGCAACTTTAAGGATATAATTCTTTGTACTTTTTCAGCGGATTTTGAATTAGGCCTCTGATTTGATGAAAACCGGTAATGTTCCGGATCTTCAAAGCCCCATATCTCCGGTCACAAGTGCGTGCGGTGAACAAATTTGATTGCGTTTAATTTCCTAAAAAATTCCGCAACTTGTGGTGTATATATTGTCATACTTTTTCAGCGGCTTCTAATTAATTGCCTTTTTGGTCGGATTTCTTCCACTGTGCAGTGGTGCCGCCGTCTACGCTAGGTACTCAATCCCTAAACCCAAAGCACAGGAAAGTGAAATTTTATGTTTGAGTTCAACACGAGTCAACTCTTTTAAGAGATAAGCAGCTAATTTTCGGTTGAATGTTTAATGTTTTGCTACTTACTTCTCCCCACAAATATCTACACTACCTCAGACATGACTGGTACCATATAGCTTCTTAACAACTCGCCCCGTGTGTATGTGCATGCACTTAACCTTTTCTTTGGAGTTCTTCAATTTGGTCTGAAGGGTCTTCGAAGAGTGGCTGTTTTTTTGTTGTTTTCGAAAGAAATAAAAAAAAGAACAACACGAGAGCACTTCGAGTCTTCTTCACATGCAATGATTTTTCGTTTTCTCCCATCTTTGGTTTTCATTTAAAAATTCACACTTTCCTCAACACGTCGCTGGGCTGCGCAACACGCCACCGACCGACTCCGGTCGGTTTTCTTGCTGCTTGTGGTAATTTACGCCGGAGTTGCTATAATTAAAGTTTGTACTTTGCTCTACTTGCATATACATATACAAAACACTTCAGCAAACAGTTGATCCTTCATAACTGATGAAGAAAACATTTGTGAAACGTTCAGCAATGTGTCGTGTACTTGAAACATGGCTTAGGAGGAGATACCTTTCGAGAGGGACTTTAGTCGAGGAGATTCACACGGTTGATTGAATCGTTTTTTGTTTGTTTGCATCGTAGCGAAACCTTAATGTACATATTTTCAAAAATCTAAATTTTCGTATTGCTTAAAAACAGTTCATTCATATATGGAACCAGCAATAAAATAATCGACTCTGAGAGGGAGCAGTAAAAGCGAACGATCTGTCAAACTGGACGAGCCGATCTAACACACCAATCAGATTATCTTAATAATCTTTTGTTTGGAATGAGCTTTCCATTAAAGCCACTGAGCATTATAGCACTCTGTAAACAAAAAAAAAATAATATCCCGATCAGTCCATTAATTTTGGTTTCGATGGTTTACCCTCTTCCGCGCCTTTGTCATTCCACTTTTTGTATTTTCAAAGCGTCCGTCTCGTGGCAGTGCATCAACGCCATTCCAGTTGTCTACCCTTTCTCGTGAGCAAAGTTTTCGTTATCGAGCCACAAACCACAGATTTATGAGACATGACACAATGGAACCGAGAAAACATTCGAGCCACTAGGCACGGATACGATCTGCTAGGTCCATGTGGTGACCCATTTTGAGTGCCGATGGAACGGCTTAGTTCAGAAATCGGAAGCAATAAATACGCTCTTTCATCGGCAACCGTCGATTGTGTAAGAGGGTCTCTAATCTGGTGTATATTTTCATGATCGCCGTCAGTCCTCCATGTCAGGACATTCGTGATCCTTAGCATTAGAGGATAATAACAGGCTTCAAAAGCAATACCAACCAAGTTTTACCTCTTACTAGCTAGGCATGATTATCACAAGGCATGCTTTCTGGAAATCGGTCCAGCCACGACGTACGCGGCTATCTCAAAAAAGGAGATCGCCTCTCGTTAGAAAGAGCTCCGAGTTCCAGTTCCATAAAAGGCAAAGTTGGCTTAGAGGCTCACTCTTCACTATGCTCCGGTTTTACCATTGTAAGACACGAAGGCTGCAATATAATCGACCATTGGAAAGAGAACCACACGCCGACTTCCTTCTCCGTCATTCAGGTGAATTCGTACCTGGCAATCGATGCTAACCATGTTCTAGTTTTCGCCAACAGCACTTCGCGTTGTTTATCTCAGCAGGCCGGGAAGAAAGTCCGTCCTGACTGGCTTCGGATCGTATGGCTGCAAGCGGTTCGATTAGTGAGTGGAGCATTCTTCAACGTCCACGCTTCTTAGTTGTTTCTTTTCATACGATCGCAACGGGGCAAACACAAACCGTACACCAATCGATCGGGAGTTGACCGCGCGGAAATCGCACAACATTATTATGGTATATTGGTCCCGACCGTGCTTGATTCGATGACGGAGCAAATTCGATTAAACGGTACTGGGAGCTGTGGGAGAAATAACCTTAGAAATACGCAGCTTGCTACGACTTGATCGGATAATGTTATGGTCGCTGGCAGGGTTGGGCAATCTTCTTTCGCTTCTGTAATTCGGAGTGCTTCCCTAAAGCGGATTTGGCTACGACTGTGGTAGCTTAAATGTACGCGAATTTTTAGCACGGGAAATCGCAGCTTGTTGAAAAGGTTGTAAAAAGCTTTACAGCATTGACAGAACAGTAAGTAATAAAGAAACTCGGTGCAGTTTTAAACTATTTTCGCTGATTTTCATGAGTTATTTTTCCATATGTAGGACGTGAATAATTCAGTAAATCTAAAGGCTTGAAAAAAAAACACACAGATCACTAACCTTTCGAGTGTGACGTGTTGTGATGATTTCCGGTAGCAGTGCTTTCCAGCAGCACCAGCTGACAGCACACCACAGTGGCTGCTACTAGTAAAACTCCCATCCTGTGTTGAATTATAGCTCGTTTGCTGTCGATTACGGCAACAGTCTTAGCAGCGTATATCGGATAAATTTCGTCTGATATTGGAGCAGCCACCGCCCGTTAGGAGGCAGTTTTCCAAGTCATCAGACAGCTCCAGGGGGGTCTTAACCAATTCTCATCGGTTCAATCACCGCTTCACCTTGTTTTCTCGAGCGGGTAATTGAATGTTTCCTCTTGTTTTTCACTATTATTGCCACACCACTGGTTGTTGGGAACGGGTTGGAGTGGAGGTTCTATTTGCAGCCATCATCATCCCCTACCGCTTTGGTAAGGAAATGAGTTTCTTTCAAAACACTTTCGGCTTGAACAAAAGCAACGAGACGCGTACAACATATCCAACCATCACAAATTGATCCCGTCCGATCCAAGATGTTCAGCTCGGCTTTCGTTACGCATTTACTCTTCCACGCTAGCTACTCTACTTAAACCTCAGTTTTTGTATAGAATCGCGGACTTCCCACCTATTTCGATGGTACAGGAGGTATATAATTTACACTGACTGCCGAACCAACCCTAATCACTATCGAAAACTAAAAGCTAGGATCACTGGCTATATTCTCGCTTCCAACTTTATAACCGATTACTGGTAAAAAAAAACTTCCAACAAAACAAACACCAGCTATGGTCTTTCAGAACACTAATTAAGAGCAATCGCTTATTCTATTAGCGGAATTGACCTTTAAATTTCATCTCAGTTGAACAGTGCTCGGCAACCGTTTAATTTGTTTCACTTTTTATTACTCAATTAAAAAACGCAAACGGGTGGGTGAGTTCCACCAGCTCAGTTCAGCCATTCAGGATATGTTTATGTTCTTGCTGGAAATTGGATCCTCGTCACATTTATCCTCTCCATAGCAAAGATACTGGCAAAAATAATTGAAATAAGCACTAGCGCTGTGTGTGCAATTCTACGATACGCACTGATGACCCTGCTTGACCAATCGCTAGCAGACCGAATGTAAACAAAGCTAATCACGACGCAATCACTTTACTGTTTACAGCTAACGACGAAGAACAAGACCTAGTATTCATACTCCACAGTACACCTAAGCTCATTGCACGCAATTAATTGAACACGTTGAATGTATTTGTTGTGTTCACCGCTCACTCTCACTGCATGCGGTCATACTACCATTGCATCAAAAACACCACTTTCATCACATTACGGTAATCCAGTCACTAGCAACGTAAACAAATCAGCTGATGTGATTCGAACCACGGGTGCGCGCGTATCACACCAAAAACTAAACCAACGGGATCGAAAGTTGAATCAAGACTGAACTGACGGTGGTGAGCCGCGCGAGTGCCATGCGCTACGACCGAAGATTGCAACCCTGTTATACCGCTGTGTGCTGGTTCATCATCGTGAGCTTTTGTGAGTGATTGCAGAGTAGCAGAATGATCAAACCAAGATTGCCAGATTTTTTCAAAGTGATATTTGGTGGTTCAAAACAAAATGTATGACAAATTTTGTCACTACTTGTACAAATAGAATTAAACAAATGGCTATTTAACGTCGATAACTAATATGTAAAATTTTGAAGGCATTGAACTTTTCTCCTGTTTCCAGCTAATTTTAGCAAAGATAGACCGACGTTTGGCAAACATAGCTTCATTTTGAGCAAAAGCCCAGTAAAGTTCAGCCGGAACTGAACTGGAATTCTGGCTGGTTCCAGTTCGTATTCCGGCTCCAGTGACACAACCGATTCTAACTAGAATCACTGGAGCTGGAATGCGCACTGGAACCCGCCGGAATTCCAGTTCATTTCCGGCTGAGCTTAACACAAAACTGTTCGAAATTATGAAACAAAACGCTTTGCTGGGGATGTGATTGTTTCAGTTCCAAGAAGTTTGCAACTCCTAAAAAATTAAAATTAAATATTCTGGTTGCAGTTGAAAATGGAAATATTGAACTTGCACCTTCCGCTTTTTCCGTATTTGCAAAGTGGGCAACTAATGCGCATCTTGTGTATTATATACATGTTACATGTTAGAGAATTAAGTTGCGCATCATCTACACCAGTTGTGGTTTAGTTGCGTACGCTGAAAATAGGAGAAAAACTGAAAGACGCAAATTCACTATTTCGATTTTCAACTGCAACCAGAATAAATTAATAAAACAGTAAGAGACAGCGAGTACGTGATGATTGTTTTGGATTCACTTCTACCGCACGGGGGTCACAATACCCGCAATTAGAAGAAGCATGATGAATGAAAGCATGATTTGCTAAGAAATAAATTATATTGCAAGTATATTTTGCAAACATTTCAACAAATTTCCATCGTTGTAACAATTTAAAAGTTGTTTTTCGACAGACATATACGCGAATTGGAAAAAAAATATTAAAAAATCGTTTTTGGATCGTTACTATTACATTTATGCTGGATACCGCTCTGACTCCCAGTTAAGCTCAGCCGGAAAGAACCGGAATTCTGGCTGGTTCCAGTTCGTATTCCGGCTCCAGTGACACAACCGATTCTAGTCAGATCAATTCCAGCTGAGCTTTACTGGGCGGAAAATCCACCACTGTTGATATTTTCACGAGTAGGTGGCGCGGTAATTGCGTCTACAGTAATAATGGTTTATGTCTCGCAGCGATGCCAGATTTACAGACATGTCTGTATTTTACAGACTTTTGATGTCTCCTACAGACGTAGCCAGAGATCTACAGACTTTTTAAAGGGTAATAGTGTTTAGTAAAATTGCACTAGAATAACTGTTTTCGAATACGAGTGATTCCTTCACAATAGAATTCTACTTTCAATCTATTTTTTAAGTAAAATTTTAGTGTAACTAGGATTTTTCACAACCATCTACAGACTTTTACAGACATTTTAGTTACTCATCTACAGACATTTCAAAAAAACATGTGGCATCGCTGATGTCTCGGAATTGGTGCATTTTACGGCGGTGCATGTTATTGTTGTATGCGTGTATGCGGATAATCCGGATAACCGCCGTTACTACAAGCAATAACAGAAAAACAAAACTGTCAAACAACCGCGCGCTGGTCTGAAGCCGAACACTTCAAGACGTTCAAGCCACATAACTACGAAATCGGTCTTATTTTTTTAGAAAAACCGGACATAAACCCTTATTCAGTTTCCAAGCGCTTCGAAAAGGTATGTTGAATTTGCCATTAGGTCTGACTTTATATACAACAAAGAAAATTCTAATCCGAAAATAGCGTTTTCGGATGGCAACCGTCATGGAACCGGACTCATCCCGAGAGTTAGAATGTCGCAAAATCTGCGTAGAACGTTTCATCTTCGCCATCCTGTACAGCGTCATAGCTCAGTACATCCTACTGACTGTGTTTCTATTGTTGGTCAACTTTAGTTTGTTTCATCCAATCGGTTGGATATTGGGATCGTTCCGGCTGCTCTGCTCGCTTTCCTCTTGGCTGTGGATTATGCCATTAATTAGTGCTGTCATTATTCACGGAATATTCCTCGCAAAGTCTTACCTGTCGGGAGTCACGTACTGTCCAACAAGATTCCAGCAGATCTATCGGTAAGTTGCATTTTAGTGTAAATAAGAACAACTAAAATAAGTTTTTTTTTCAGATCCGTCATACAAAAATGGGTTCTGTTAACGGTGAATAGTGTGATTGGGCTTCTAACCTCCTGGTTGTACACTCGTTTCCTACGAGATGATTACCGAAATCTTTTTCTATCAATAGAGAACGGGAAGCACATTCTGAATGAAAAATATTTGTTCCTGCTGCTCGGAGGAATATTCGCAGGAGTGTACTTCTTCATCAAGAATAAAACCGAGCAAGCTAGCTTGAATTTTCCGGTGATACAGTTAACACGCTACCAACAAATTCGTGCCCAGCTTTACTACATCATCTATCGATCACTTTTCAAATCGTTCGTCCCAACGTTAATCTACGCAAGCTTTTTCTATACATTCAACTGCGTCTATTTCCGATACAAATTTGTTGCCCTCTTTAATGGTGTGTCACTGGCAGAAGAATCATCGCTGGCATCGTTTTACGCAATCCTGTCGGATTTCCGTCTCCTTATGTACTGTTGGATTTTGTCGTCCCAAATCCTTAGCAACATGGACCTAATGCAGGCGCTATTTCACATCTTTCTTACGGAGTATAGAGAGTTTCCACTGGAGAAATCCTCATTGGCGACTGATTGCGAAGTAACCCTGGTAGAAGCGCTGACGAATAAACAGATTCTCATCATCCAACAGCTGGCAGCATCAAATCTGTTCAATATTGCTGAGGACTGTGATCGTACTCGACGAACCAGGCTCTACGCCCTGTCGATTCCCGGTGGGCACCCGTACAATTGGCGAACAGTTTCTGGTGAGTGCATTCGTATCATTCGCGATTTTTCCATCGAATTGTCGAAATCTATCGAAGGTGTAGTACCTAAGTCCCGACCGGAAGTAAGCAAACTTCGCCCAACTGCGTCGATAGACGCAGAAAAGATCATGATGAAACAGTACAACGAAAGTTATGGCATTCGCAGTTTGTCCACATCCGTTGGAGCGACTGTTTCCTCACCAAAACCACAGACAAGTGACATCTGCCAAGCATTCGACCGGCGACTCGATGTTGTGCGTAGTCTGCTTGTTAGCATTCCCGGAATATACTACCTCTTTGGGGAACCGAAAACCGCCAAACCATGTTATCTGTTGGCAAGCCAGTCGCAGCAAATCGTATGGATCTGTCAGGCTCTAGCATCACTGGCAGCGCACTCCATCGCCGAAGATCAGTTCGGAGTGGTCCAAGATGATTTACCGCTGATAATCAGAACACTTCTACAACTGAAGCAAGTCGTTGACAAAGTGGGCTCCATACAGTTGGATGTGAAAAAAGTTGATCGGAACTACGTGGCACTGAAGGCAGCTGTCCGAAGAAGCTTGTACCGGATCACGCACAGCTTCGCAGACTATCTGGTGGATATAGTGCTGGAACCGAGTGATATGAAGGCGCTCCAAGGGTTCGTCAACTACCGGGAGGTGTAGGATTATTAATTAATTTTTTCAAGTTATATTTAAAGCTCTGTTTTCGTCGACCGGCAAACATTCATTGACATTTTAATTATAGTTTGGTCTTTCTTAAATCAGTGTTTTATTCATTTGTACCTATCGTGCGGGGGGAACACAACTTTATTCTTCGCATATACAAGACGACCGTTCAAAAACTATCATTTTCTATCAGGACGCATAAGAAATTTCAATCCATTGAAAAACTAGGTTTCTACCAGACATATTGTGTAAGTATTTTAATGCCAACACAGATCTGCTTCTTCTTAGATGTACTTAAATATCACGTCTTTTCTGTCCTCGGTGGTTTGAAGTTCAAGCGTCACCGGACACTGCAGCCAATAGGCGAGTAGCTCTTCGCAGTATCCGATCAAAAAATACATCTTACGAGGTGTGATTCCCCGGCGCATGATGGCAGCAATCCGGACGTGATTGTGCTGTCGTTTGATGATCACCTCTGACAGTACTAGTCCGTGCCAGGTGCCAATCATGAAACGGCGGATGAATTCATCCTCCAGCATGGTTTGTGAGGCTCGTTGCTCGCCCTCCAAATTGGCTGAGAAAAGAAAATGACGCTATAAGCACATTATTGTTAAAAAAAAACAACCGTAGTTTCTTACAGGTGTTCCATGAATTCCAAGCCTTGCGATGGGCTATCAAATGTGGCGGGTTAGCCATTTCGTAGGTGAGGGGACGATCTCCCTTGGGTGTAATTTTATATCTGCCTGATTGGGCTTTACTGCAGGCAACCGTAGTGTGAATCAATCGCCTCGCCAGACAAGTCGCGGGGAGCTACAAAGAGAGTAATTAATTTACGATCTATCTAAACGGTTTACCTCTTAAACTTTTACCAAGCGAATGTTTTGTAACATGTCGATAGTTTTCTTTTGAGTTGCAGATAGTCTTTAGCGGACGGATTCCTGAATCCTGTTATCGAATGAACGAAATGTCAAATAAACGTATCTATAAACGATGCGGGTGAACGTCATATATGTATACTTAAGGTTTGTTCCAGTACATGGAAGTTACTTCCTGTTGCTCCGGAGCAAAAAATTCTTGCTCCTTTTCACTCCGGTTTGCCACTAGAAGAAGAAAAAAGAGAAGAAGATAGTACAGGAACGATTTTCTCCCTGTTTGCTCCGGAGTACTTCCAGTTTCTCCTGGTACTGGAACAAACCTTTAGTATATAGTATACTTTTTTATTTCCATTAAAAAAGAAATGGCGCTGAATTATTTCACGGAGTAATAAAACTAGCCAAACATTTAAAATGGGCCTAACTGCAAAAAGTAAAATCGAATGTTTTCCATTATAAATAATCAACCGAACGCGTGCACAACGCAAATGATTATGCAGAATTTTGATAGCGATTTTATCACAAGTTATAAAAGGCCTTAATTAATTTTTATGACCTAACTGATTATGAAAGAGCCTAAGTAATTTTAAAAGGGTCCTCCTGATATGAAAGGGCCCAACTAGCAATACATTAATTATAAGGGCATGTTCAGGAGTGTTTTATTTTATATAGGAGTTTCAAAGAAGAACTGGAACTGAAACATTCACATCCCCAGCAGAGCGTTTTGTTTTATTATTTCGAACAGTTTTGTTTCAAAATTTAAAACTGTTATACGACGCCGTTCTATTTGTTGCTGATTTTAAAACACGTTTAGAACTGTGTTTTAAATACATGCAAAGTTTTCAGCAGAGACACTTAGAACCGATAGACTGGGGAAAAATAAATTTGAATGCAGTAACGCTGAAGGCATGGCGAGACAGTCTCGCCATGCCTTCAGCGTTACTGCATTCAAATTTATTTTTCCCCAGTCTATCGGTTCTAAGTGTCTCTGCTGAAAACTTTGCATGTATTTAAAACACAGTTCTAAACGTGTTTTAGACAGTCTCGCCATGCCTTCAGCGTTACTGCATTCAAATTTATTTTTCCCCAGTCTATCGGTTCTAAGTGTCTCTGCTGAAAACTTTGCATGTATTTAAAACACAGTTCTAAACGTGTTTTAGACTGTCTCGCCATGCCTTCAGCGTTACTGCATTCAAATTTATTTTTCCCCAGTCTATCGGTTCTAAGTGTCTCTGCTGAAAACTTTGCATGTATTTAAAACACAGTTCTAAACGTGTCTTAAAATCAGCAACAAATAGAACGGCGTCGTATAACAGTTTTAAATTTTGAAACAAAACTGTTCGAAATAATAAAACAAAACGCTCTGCTGGGGATGTGAATGTTTCAGTTCCAGTTCTTCTTTGAAACTCCTATATAAAATAAAACACTCCTGAACATGCCCTTATAATTAATGTATTGCTAGTTGGGCCCTTTCATATCAGGAGGACCCTTTTAAAATTACTTAGGCTCTTTCATAATCAGTTAGGTCATAAAAATTTATTAAGCCCTTTTATAACTTGTGATAAAATCGCTATCAAAATTCTGCATAATCATTTGCGTTGTGCACGCGTTCGGTTGATTATTTATAATGGAAAACATTCTCGCCGAGACATCAATTTTAAACTGAATAGAACACCCGCTAAAACTGCTGCTGGGGACAGAAAGTTCCAATTTTAAAATTTCCAGTTTTGTATTATAGAACTGTCAAAATTATAAATCTGAAACTGACACTCTCCTGAACATGCTCTAAAAGGATTATTGTATTATATTTGATTGTAAATGCATATGAAAGAAGCTCTACACCTACTCGATGAATTAGTCGAAACTACAACTTTTCCGTAATTTAAATACGAGGCCAATCTGATTTTACGATGTTCATTGGGGCCAATCTGGCCATCAAATTAGATTTCACATATTCTAAACCAGAAATGTATTCTATTGTGTCAGGTATACAAATAGAAAAAAAAACAGCCGCAATCAAATGAAATAAAATACTACCCATTTTCAACGATAAACCTCTGTTGAACACTTATTTGTACGTCGTCCAACATTGGTTCAACGAACGTCCTTCATTGGATGATTTTGAAACCAACCGTTCTTAGAAAGATCCCACATTGCTTATTATACAGTAAACAGCAAGTTAAATACGACGGGTATCCAAACAAAGTTTCAGTACTCTATCGATCGCCTTCAGCATCTAGTTTAACCTGCCTAGCCGCCTTTTGGTTCACTGGCTCTCAAACGCGAAACTTCGCCAACTAGATTTTATTGTTGGTAGCAGTCAAATAATGACGGAAGTATTTTCTTACATAGTTTCACAAAAAGCTTTCTTGGATTGTTTCGTTTGACACCAAACCATTCAGTCGAACTCGATATTTTATTGTGAGTTATTAAGATCCGGAATTATTTTTGTATTATTGAGGTTAGGTTGGTTAATTGGATACGTAAAATGTTTACCTAGAAATTGAATTTTTCAGTGGATAACCTTGACTTTCAATACCTGCACTCTTTAATTCAGTAATTTTAGTCCAGTATCGTGTGTTTTATCCAAATTTCAATCTCTGAATTTCGTTTTAATATAAGCTGCAACCGGAAGAACGAAATCTAAGTGATGTATCAAGAAATTTACCATCTGGATATTGTTCAGAAGTAGGCAAAATATTTTCTTTACACATATTACTTTAATTATAATATTTATTCAGTTCATAAAATTCAAAATTTTCTTTTAGATGCGTTTTGACAGATGAAAATAAAAACATCATCATTGCACTTTCGTGCCATCTTGGGGTCTACATCCAGAGACCGCGAATAAAACTATTCACTCAAACGTGCCAAATCAATCGTAAACCGACAAATGGGCCCAACTAACAAATGTACACAAACAGAGATTTGAATAATATCTGAAAGAGGAGTAAAAATCTCGACAAACATATGATCACGGCCTAAAAGCCAACTGTCACAATCCACTTTGAATGGAAATTTCGGACAAACCGTTACACGCCAATCACAGATGTTGGTAGTAAACGAAAGAGAAAAGTTTTCTCTTTCATAAACTGTTGTGAACTGTGTTCGACTAGTAACGGTTTGTCTGGAATTTTCATTCAAAGTGGATTTTGACAGTTGGCTTTTAGGCCGTAATCATATGTTTGTCGAGAAATACTTTATAAAAAATATAAACTTTCAATTGTAAACAAAATGCCAGGCGGGTTACGCCTCTGCATTTCTAAGGTAGTGTAAACGGGCGAAATTGACTGCATCGTTGTTTACAAGGTCCGTAAAAAGAATCGCCAAATTTTCCCCTCCAGCGAGCACGGCGAAAGCCATAGACTTATACTACGTTCACACTACGAGTTAAAACGTGTTTTAACGCTATCTTGATGACATATTTCTTGTTGCTAATTATTATAACATGTTTTAACTCAGTAGTGTGAACGTAGTATTATCCAGCTGCGTTGGTATTGTGCCGTTTTGACGTTTGAATTGGGAGGAAAACAAATCGGTTGCACGGCGAATTTGGGAGGAAAACAAACCGCTTCTGGGCTTGAGGGGAGGGCGGTAGTATAAAAATGTAAGATATCAGTGTGAGTATTTTAAACGTCAGATATCTCAATATTTGATTTTTGTTTTCTGGCGACACTGCAGGGCGAAATTGAGAGTCGTCAAAACAAGAGGGCGACTCGAAAATGGCCTAATCAACATTTCATAACAACACTCGGCGATTTTTTTTTTCAATTTTATCAACGAAAACTTTGTTATATAAAAGATTTTAGTTATGCTTCCGAAAACTAGTATTGTTTCAAAGTGTTTCAATACATTTGAAAGCGCAGTATGCAAACACTGTTAAAACACAGAGAACAGACATATAAGCTAGAACAAACTTTCCCGAAAAACCTGTGTAAACATTTAAATGAAAATACGTTGAAAATCACCATCGTATACAGGATTGCATGCGTGAGTCGCCATTGTATCCATGTTTGCATACAAGTCCCGTATAGCGATTGCTGGCCGATCGAAGCGCCGACCAGTGGCAAGTTGCTACTTTCTGTTGTCATTTCAAAGCGACAGTTTAATTTCTTACACAAGTTGAAAACTTTACTTGTATGTCAGTTCTCAGTGGTTAAAATACGATTTAATTTTTTGAACCGAATTTTCAAAGCTATCTTTCTCGATTCGATATCATTGAGACTTTGGCCGTTTGGTCGATTCATGATCGAAATGTTCGCACCTTTCTTATATTGGAAATTGGGAACTGCAACTGATTGACAGAACATTGACATTTTATACAAGCGGAGTTGTTCCTGCAAAATCACATCAAAATCGGGAGGGAGAAAAAGACCGCCTTTGCATGTCCCGTACCAGGAATTAGGATTGCTTTTGTTTTCATTACAAATACCTATGATACTATGTAGAAAGTAATATTATTCATTTCAGCACCTGTCCTAAGTTTGAAAAGTGATTTCCAAGTTCGTGAAAGGTTTTGTCCTATTTCAACCTAGTTCAGGGTCGTATTTCAACTATGGGCATCACAGGACTGATACCGTTTCTAGAGAAAGCTTCCAGCAAGTGCCACCTACGGGATCTTCGTGGCCAATGCGTCGCAATCGATAGCTACTGCTGGCTACACAAGGGAGCCTTTGCCTGTGCGGACAAACTTGCCCGTGGCGAGATAACGGACATTCACATCCAGTATTGTCTCAAGTATATTAATTTATTGCTTTCCCACGATATCAAGCCGATCCTGGTGTTCGATGGGCGGCATCTACCGGCAAAGGCAGCAACGGAAGCTAAGCGACGAGAGTCCAGAGAGACTTCGAAGAAGAAAGCGGCCGAGTTTCTACGAATGGGCAAGGTTGAGGAAGCAAACAGCTTCTTGCGACGTTGCGTTGACATCACACACGAAATGGCTCTACAGCTGATACAGGAATGTCGGAAGCGGAATGTTGACTGTGTAGTGGCACCGTATGAGGCCGACGCCCAGCTGGCTTATCTGAATAGAAAGGGAATCGCGCAGGCAGTTATAACGGAGGATTCCGATTTGATGTTGTTCGGTTGTAGTAAGGTTTTGTTCAAGTTGGATCTCACTGGATGCGCTTTGATGATGGAGGCCGACAAGCTCTACCTCGCTATGGGGTGTAAGGAGGAGAAATATTCGTTTGATAAATTCCGCTACATGTGCATTTTGTCCGGTTGCGACTACATCGATTCGTTGCCGGGGATTGGGCTGGCTAAAGCTCGGAAATTTGTCCTGATGACGGAAGAAACTGACATGCAGAGAGCTTTGGACAAAATACCTTCCTATCTTAATATGAAGAAATTGGACGTTTCGGAGGAGTATAAGACAAACTTTTTGAAGGCAGATGCCACCTTCAAGCACATGATAGTGTTCGATCCTACAGCACGTGTACAAACCCGATTGACAGAAATTGAGGATTTAGGAACTAATCCCGAACTGTGCTCTAATGCTGGAACTTTCTTGGATAACGAAACTGCACTCCAGCTAGCACTCGGTAATATTGACCCGTTTTCTATGAAGAAGTTGGACAACTGGCATCCGGATGACTCGAACTGCCAAGCTACAGGAGGAAAAACTTCGGATTGGAAGCAAACGAGCATCGCAAAACATTCCAGTGTGTGGAGAAGAAACTATGAACCACAAAAGCCTCCTCCGGTAGATATTCAAGAAAACATCACCGTTAGAAACAGTTTTAAAATTACAGAAACTGTGAAGCGACCGGTTCTCAATCCGGATTTTGAGGATGCCGAGAGGAACAAATCGATTGACGATGTGTTAGAAGCGTACGGCATCAAAGCTAACGAGCAGCCGCCATTGAAAAAACTCTGTATGAATGTGGAGTCGGAAAATCGACGAATAACGATAGATTTCAGTGAAATGCAGGAGCTAGACGACATGGCTACACTGGAAAATAGTCCCAAGAAATCGACAGGGCGTAGAAATCCGTTTCAGGTAAAAATAGTTTTATTTGTACATATGTTTAATACATTGATCTTTTAATAATTACTTAGGTTACATCGACTGGACCCATTTCAATTAATCGTCGTTCCTCAGGTTCGAGTGTTCTTTCCCCGACGAAAATCACTGTCGATAACAGTTCTTTGCTGCGGAACGTAAGTCCCGTTAAACGAATTGAGTTTGATGAGAAGTCCACAAGTCAGGTGTGTCTCACTAAAGGCGAAAAACTGAGCCGTTTTAAGAGAACCATCACAGGAAATGATCGCGGACAGAAAGTGATTAGTAGATTTTTCTCGTCTGCAAGCTCTTCCACGACGACAATAACTTGTCAATCACTAGCTGACGAGTACAGTGAGAAGGAAAGTTCAGTTAAGGCAGACGAAACTTCTCAGAACGCTGCTAATCTGTATCTTCTATCTGAGGATGCGAAACCTCAGCATCGAGGAGAACAAACACCTAAGAAGCGAAAACCTGTACTAAATTGTGATGAAATTTATTCGCCAGACCCTCCCGTGAAGTCTGAACGTCCGATAGAAACACTGGACAGCGGTTTCGTGGATGAACCGGAAGCTGGGTTTAGTTCCTCGCAAAAAGAGAATGAGGCCACTTGCACGAATAGTGCTAGATCGTCACGGTTACAATTGTTTGTTAAGACCGAACCGAGCCGGCTCGGTGGAAAGCCTTTCGCAGAGGGGGCAGACAGAGTGACGACGGAAATAGTGTCCTCTTCGCAACAGCTACTGGGGATTGAGATTCTGGACGAGGAAGATGTAGCTTCTGAACAAAACCGGTCTAATAAATCGGAACGATTGTCGGGACCTGGCAGTACACAGAAAAAGCCCACAGGTAGACGAGTTGGACTCTCTAAAGGGAAAAAGCTGAAGGATATTGGACCTATGCAGAGTAAGCTGTCGATGTTCGGGTTTCAGAAAAAGTAAGTTGTACCCTCGAGATGTTTTTAGAGGTGTTGCTTAATTTTAAGCATTTTTTCTTTTCACAGGGCGCCTATCACTGGAACAAACGAATGACCTTTTTTATTTGTTATTTTATTATAATTAGGTACCAATGTGTTGAAATTCCGCACGAAAACTGTATTAGACCGACGTGCATTGCCAAATATACACTGATTACCAGTAGTTTCTTTTATTTAGTAATTGTTATTAGCTATTCACCAGTGTACTATCGAGCTGTCTCATTAATTAGTTTTTGCAACCTATGTACATTACCCAACTTCTCACCGTTGCACGTGGTCACATCTATGACCGCACACTCGGCTTTCCATGAGCGTTATGGCGGCTTAGATATTCAGCCTTATTCTGCATTACGACGCATCACATTTTCGAACGAATATGGTTCGATCGAAGAAGGCTCCCGTTTGATTTTGTTGTCGTAATTGAGAATACGAACCACATTCGTTCGAAAAAGCGATACGTCGTAATGCAGAATAAGGCTGATTGTCTTTCCATGTTCCACATCATCACAGGGTCTTTGTCTTAACGAGCGTGTGATGCCGGGTCCTCTAATTTATCGGATCCTATTCAACATAGTCCTTCCATTGCGTTTGAGTCATCGTCCGCCTGAATAAATTCGACTTTATTTCGTTGCTGTCTTGTTTCTGGTCTACTATCGACTATTGCTAAATACGGTAAAAATACTAGTAGTCGTTACTTTTTCCTACAATTGCGCTGCTTCTTCCTGATCTGATCTGATAACAGAACTCGATAATCACTGTTCTAGTTTATACTGGTACTTATTAGGATGTGGATTAGGCAAATCCTGTTTTTGCTATTATCATTATGCTGAGTGCCATAAAATGAATGTACCGATAAAGAATGTGAGAAATATTTACGGGCGAGTCCTCAGAATGAACCTCAGGAAGTCTGTTTGAACCGAATGTCCATCTGGTACGGCTCGAATAGATCACATCGACTCGCGAGGGCGATTCCGCATTTCCGCGAGCCAGAGTATCGGTCGAGTAAAATAATCATAAAAAATAATTCTGAATAATCACCCACCTCGCAGGTGCCGATCCTGCACTCCTTTTCATACTCATTGTCAAACGAGTCGACGATTCCACAAGTCCCTCAAGACATCCGAACCAATGAGAATGGACTAGCCAGTAGAAGGCCACAGACCCAGCATCAACCCGTACAGAGGATGAACTATTACATAACCTGGAATTATGTTTTTAATACATATTCGAGTTTGGAAATGCAGCGTATTTTTTATGTCAAATGTTTTAGAAATGCAAAAAACCTCCAGTATCTGGTGTCATCTGTAAAAAAATGTTTGTCGTGACTATAAGTAACGTTTCAATATAGGGGCCCTGCTCAAAATTGCGAAAAAACAAAAGGTGGATTTAGTTAGTAACTTTCATTGTATAATAGAATTACAATGTCTGCACCAATCAATCAGAAAAATGCATAAAAATCTTCTATTAGGTTTCTAAGTATGTATAACTTACATACAGAAAAAATGATTGAACTCAATTATTATCTGTGTTCTGATTGACGACTCGCGCATGTTATTATTTCATTTCATTGTTAGATCCACTTTTTTCACGACGTTAAACCATGGCAGAAGATATGACGTGTTTAAATTTTTCATCATTCGTTTACCGGTCGTCGATAGCAGGAAGGAACCCCAAACGAAAAAATATCAAGTGACAGGATCCTAGACAAACACTAGAAACTGAGCAGACCTACCAAGTCGTGCTCGATGGAGCAGAGCTCAAGCAATACCAGGCCCAAGATTAGGAAGTGCAGTGCAGCGTCGCAGATTCCAAAACAGGCGCTCTACATCGAGTATTTTCCCGACAGCATCAACAGATCCGATGGGAACATCCTCCGCCTGGTGCAGAATCAAAATGACAATTTCTGTACGCAACGCTGGAGGGTCGTAAAGAGAAGCTGTTACGTTTAAAGTGGGTAAAGGGTAACCATAAGTGCAATAATGAGGTGTTAGATGGGAGTGTGTAGTACGCAGTCAACAAGACAGGAGGGCGTGAACGCACCCCACTCGCGATGGGTTGTTAGTCGCGGGATGACGACAGCACTGAAGCTGTCAAAACCAAAACCGCATGGTTCACAGTTTTTTTGAGCCGGTGGAGTGCGGACGGCTCACCTATATTCAGCCAAGAGGCAGTGAAAAGTGGAGCTCAAGCTGGTCGGTGCCAATGGAATAGTCGAAGGTGACTATTGTGCAATGAAAAAAAAAAAAATCAACCGCGTTGAGCTAGGTGAATGTAAATACAGTGAAAGCATATTGACGGACTCGGTGCGAAATTGCCTCGAGGTACTGGAGATGCGCTCGTGTGTCGAAATAAATAACTGCAACGGTACCAGAACAGTATCGCTGACCTCCTAATACGATTCCACGCCGGGAGTGCAGAGCATCATCCACTCGATGGACAAATTCGATTCAATTTAACTGCGGTAAAGTTGCGAACCCGCAGCATATTCTTAGATACCGAGAGACTGCAGTACGTAAGAAACAGGAGAGCGGTACTGATGGCACAACGTAAGTAACAGATGTGTGTTCTGTCCAGGCTAAAATCCCTGCGCCCAGGAAAGGAACGAAGAAGTGACGACGGTTGAGCGGTTCTGCACAAGTTTCTCCCCTTTCCTCATGCACTTTGCTTGGTTTTCGTTTGTGGGTCAGTTAGCCTTTTTTTTCTTTCAAGATAACAAAAGGACGGTTCTCGAAACTGTTGAGCTCCTGTTAATAGAAAATGAGGCTTCAATGAAAAGTCGCAACACAACCAGGTTAACTACGTATTCGGAAAGGCTAGAATACGCCAGTTGAAGGGTGCCTCGGTCTTCGCCGTGGAAGTGTTGGGTAAGCATGGACTGAAAAAGCTCCTGTGGCGGACCCAACACGGAACACTTCACGACGGACTTCTGATCACAGCAAGCCTGCAGCAACGGTAACGACCACCAAAACAATGAGCACCATTCATTGCATCCAAGTGACCCTTAATCGAGCAAAAGCTGCCACAAGCGTCCTTGCCCGGAGGTTCACCGAAGATCGCCTAGACATCGCTCTTATACAGGAGCCGTGGGCAAATAAACAAAAAATCTTTCGTTTAAATTCCTCAGCTCACATGTTAGTATATTGTAAAGACCAGCCAACTCTAAGGCTGCAGTTTTGCTAAACGGAGTTACAAAATTCTCTCCAATTACAGGATTCATTCAACGAGACGTCGTTGCAACAACAATGGATGCACCGACGGTTAGGGGCAAGCAGGAGATTGTAATCGTATCGATGTTCTCATAAAGTACTGCAGAAATACTAGAGGTGAGTACCTACTACAGTACTTTTCGTCAAATGATGTCAATGTAGGTATGTAACAAGGAAATTGAATCTACATTTATGATCCAGAGTTGGTACGTTTCTGACAAACCTAGTATATCGGATCACAGACACATAATATCTATATCTATAAAAGTCAAAGTTTGTATGTATATGATTTATAGACTCCCAAACGGCTTAACCGATATCCGTAAAAATTTATACACAGCAAGTATTTGTTATGGGGCGTGTTTGTGTGCTATTAGTTCTACATTATCTGCCCGCCAGATGGCGCTTTGGAACAAATTGTGTTTTTCTCCTATTTCGTTGAAAATCGCAGCAACGCGCGATACCCTAGTTCACCATAGAAACCAATAAACTCAGTCGCGTGTCTTACGATCACATCTAGGGCAGTCGAAAAGAACGGGGAGTAAGATCCAATCTCCAACAGATCTGGATAATGCGATAAATAACCTATAATGACCTCTTCTAACGAGGTTTGTATGTCGCGATGTTTCTTGGTGGAACGAAAATCTAGCAACCCTTAGGAAGGAAGCTAGATTCCTGTTCAATACAGCGAATATTACTGGTAACTGATCAGATCTAAGGACCGCTCTTACCAAATACAACCCTTCAGTTCAGTTCAGAAAGGCTAAAAAACTATAAAGGCGAGACACTTTAACAAAAGCACTGTTTTGAGCGACTTAGTGGAATGTTATATTAAACACTTTAACCGTTGTTTTCCGTTTTAATTCCACTATGATGAACAAAATGCAAAATTGCACTTTTCTGTTACAGATACGTATTTCGGCTACGACTTGCAGCCTTCTTCAACAGAAAAGTGCAATTTTGCATTTTGTTCATCATAGTGGAATTAAAACGGAAGACAACGGTTAAAGTGTTTAATATAAAGGCGAGAGTTTTGTGAAAACATCGGAACACCTTCAAAAAACATTATCAAAGGCTCACACAACGTTCCTAGGGCAAGTGAAAAAAGGCGATAGTTCTTTCACAATTGGCAATAGTGGAATATTGAATGTTCTAATGAACACCCACTTTCCTGAGTCGGTTGTGAAAGATGAAAATTCGACATGTCAGAATTGTGATTGACTGCGTCCTAACAGGTTTGTCAGATTTGAGGCATCACAGAAATTGGCTTGTCAGATTTTCACACCATCTTTAATTAAATGGGCTATCAAAAGCTGCGAAACCTACAAATTCCCCTGATTCCTGATAATAGCCTAAAGCAGCTACAGCACTGTGGGCGTGCAGTAAACTCTCTTGGAATCTCAAAGTTACCTTATTAGTTTAACTTAAACTAACTAATCGTTCAGAGACTAGCCTGCCTCTCATTAACAGGCGCTATGAAATTAACACCCACTATAGCAATAGAAACCATGCTTCATCTACCTTCATTGCACAAACATGATATGAGAGAGGCGAGACACGGCTCTCTGAGAGTGCTAAAGGGTAAACCACTATATATCATTTTATATGGATGGTTCTAAAATGGGTGGGCTGACTGGATGGGGGGTCTACGGACGAAGAATTAAAGAAGCGATAGGAATGGGAAAGTGGCCTACAGTTTTCCGGGGCTAGAGGGGTATGCAATATACACCTGCTCGGGGGTCCGTAGGAAACGAAGGGCCCTATTCCCACAGTCACGTCACTTAGTGACTAGAAGAAAATTTCCTTCTAGTCACTAGGCGTCGTGACTATGAGAATAGGGCCCAAAACTACAGGCTTGCACAAATCGCAATCTTCTCGAATAGCCAAGTAGCACTGTTGGCAATAAGGACGTTGGAATGTGAGTCCAAATTGGTTTGGGAGTGCATCACATCTTTACAACTGGTAACTCGGAATAAAGTATATTGTGGGTACCAGGATTGGATTCAGGCAAATTGTAACATGTAGAGCAAACAGGGGCAGCCACAAAAATAACCTGAATAGTGGTCGCAGTGGTAAAGTTTCCAACATAAAAAATCTAGTATCCCGGCAGCATTAACCATCGCATGAACTGGAGAAGACGAATGATGTTGTAGCTTGATAAGATTACTAAGAGCGTGGATAGCTAGACACAAGCAGATGTGTACAACCAAAGAGTATTTTCTTTCGCAATAAAGATAATTCGTTCCATCCTAGTTAACTCTAGTTGTGTATTTCGTTAAACTGCCTACGGCTGAGTTGGATTTCGTATTTCAAACACCTCGAGAGTACGGATACAAAAATAAATAGTACAAAACACCGTGACAAATAATAGAAATGTTAACTTTTAGGTAACTTTGAAACTACTCATGTTTGAAAATAAAATAAAAACAAAAAATAAATTGTCCTCTGCATATCCCACAAAAATAAGCATCAATATTATAATATATATATATATATATATATATATATATATATATATATATATATATATATATATATATATATATATATATATATATATATATATATATATATATATATATATATATATATATATATATATATATATATATATATATATATATATATATATATATATATATATATATATATATATATATATATATATATATATATATATATATATATATATATATATATATATATATATATATATATATATATATATATATATATATATATATATATATATATATATATATATATATATATATATATATAACCAAGAATCCATACGAATGTAAAATGCACTTTTGTGCCTAACAGTTGCATCCGTGCTTCTTTGCTCTGCTCTAACTTGAATAACCAATAAAATATACTGCAACCTCTCTGCCTTCAACGCAAAATACCTGAGCAACCTTGGATATTTTTTTTACAAAGGCAACCTGCACCCAGCCGGAATGTAACTAGCCTAGCCGTTTAAAGCCGCTTGAAATATGCCACAAATCTGTTTTCTGCACTGTAATTTCACTTCTGTTCAGCCGAAAAATAATCTAAACCTAAAATCACTAGTATTTACACCGCACTCAAGTTAGTAACACCGCCTTCGAACTAAACTAACAAGCAGCTAGCTAGCGAGTTCATTTGCTTCGTAGCAGCGAGACCATCCGGTTGACCACGAGTGGCCACAAAATTACCACAGCCAGTAACCGTGGCGAGATCTCCTCGAACGGCCACCAGGACGGGTAGTTTCTAGCCGGCAATGGCCGATGCTGGGCGATCGTTTGTTCCACGACATTGATACGATTGTTGATCTGCTGAACACTCGCGTTGAGCCGTTCAATAGCCCGGTTAAGTTGCGCAGTAACCTCTGGATGCAATTCTCGATTCGCAGCAGACTCAACGGCAGCAGCAGATTGTGTCATCCGATTGCGCGACACGTGAACCGATGACGCAGCTTCAATCGGACGGAACGGATACTCGGTTTCGGAATCATCCACCGTGTCGATGTACTCGTCATCGCTCATGTCCGACTGGGAGTTTCCGTTCTGATAGTAGTGATGGTAGCCATTGGTGAGTAACGGCTTCACCACAGCACCATTGTGGTATCCATTAACAAGTGGATTTTGTTGTGCTGTACCAGCCGTTGTAACTGGCGACACTCGGGCTGGACTGGCATCGCGTGATGCCAACGGTGAATTGGGACGGGAACGTACCTGTTGAATGGCGTCCGGGGCGACCATCTCTAGATCGTTGATGTTGACGCTCTCATCGCCGTATTCCATGAAATTGGCCACGTTGTCGGTGTAGGACATCGTTTCGACGATCTGGCAAGGGAAATCGTTTAGGAACGTGATTGCTTCTGCTAACTAAAAATTAACGAACAAACCTTCTTCAACTCATCGACATACTTCTGCATGGCCGTTTCTTTTGGCATTTCTCCCAGCCGGTTCCAAGCATCCCATTTAGCTCTAGAAACATAAAACAAATTTACTTTACAACAATAGCAACGGGGTACAAGAAAATACTCACCGACTAACCACATCCCAAAATGCTGGTTTTCGCTCCGAGCACTTTCCTTTGGTCGCTTGCTTGAAAAGCGAATAGAAAGTCAGGAGCATATCATTGCTCGGTTGGTAGGGACCTGCGAAGGGGAAAAACACAATAAACCATCATTCAGTAATCAGCTTCAGTTGCTTACGACTAAGAACAACAGTACCCAGATACAATGAAATTTTTTATAACTGCTTATCATGAATCACAGAATGACTTGCATTGTTTCAATATTGATACAAATTAAATGTCGCATTTCGTTACTTGAAGCAACATCTTTGAAGGTCCTTTACAAGATAGTCTGCTTCCTCTAGAACCGAATTAATTATTCACATGACTGTGCGAATTATGGCTCAACAAAACACTGAAACACGTAATCTGTGGAACTAGCACGCGACATGTTTTCACGTCTACCCAAGGTCTTGATACAGGCTGACCAAAGTACCAACATGGTATGCATATTAAGATAAACACTGTCAAGGCAGACAAACGAAGCCCCGATCAAAGCAGATTGTGAAAACACGCAACCATCTCTAAATGGGTGGGTAAATAAAAGCTTGCTAAATACGGATGACGCCACACGGTTTAAGTCGTTGGATTGTAGAGAACCCTTAAACCGGTTTTCAAACCAGCAAATATTGGGGAGTGGTAAATACTTGCAGGAACTTAAGTCATTGGGAGGTCAACATAGTGTTGATGGTGATTGGAATTTAATGCTATTAACCAAATTTTTATTTAGATTTTATAGCTGAATCAGTACCAAACTTCAATGCATGAACTTTTTACTTGACCTGTGTATATATGTGTGTGTGGGTTTACGCAACTACATACACATTAGACCACTATCTCAGCAATGACTGCTGCGATCAAAGCAAGCTATATAGTTAGCAGTCAGACAGAACGTATTTATTTTGGATTCTGATGTTTATACTCTGGAGACATGAACGATTTCTCGTCAATAACAATTTTTTATGATCAATAACCTTCGAATATACGCCAAAAACGACAATAAATGCTGTAAAAACACCTTTCCTATGCAAGCCGTACTTTTTAAATTCGTACAAGCACTGCAGAGATATACGGAAAACAGAATGTTTTCGTTTTTATTATGATTTATTATGATCCAGAGTTTGTTTTTCCATGTTACTCAGGCAGGGATTTGTAAAATGAGTTTGTTTTTATATGCACCAACAAACCGCTTAGCCACAATGGTGGTTGCTTAGACTAGTTACATTTAAGGATAAAAAAATCAGCTTGTCAAGTGGAAATCAAATCACCTCTTCTGAAAACTCCTTGAAGACCGCAGTTGGTTCTTCTGAAAGGTAATCGCAGGCTTGAACTATTACGCAAAGCTTGAATGCGGGCTTGAAGATTCAGGTGTTCGCGAATTGAAGAGCAGTCCGCTCTGGTAGAAAGTGAGTCAGAGATGAATAGGGCTCGAGAACAATCACACCGGATGCTTATGTCGTTTTCGATTGAGAACCTAGAAACTAACCCAGGTTAGTTGCTTCAAACGAACGTTTTTAATAAAACTGAGTTGGGTTCTCGCCAAACAGCGGTGGTGTGAGCGAACCCGAAATATATTTCAGGTTGGAACCCAACCCGGTTTTCAGTTCAGTGGCGCATAACCTAGGTTGGAAACTGGCTTCAAACAAACGGTTTGACAGCAGTTAGGTCCGAAACTGAGTTAGTTTCTGCTTCAAGCGAAAACGACATTAGAGTGTAGATGTGCATTAACTGACAACGGTGAGGGGCAAGCACTAAATCTTCAATACGACGCAGTGCCAAAAGTCGCACTTAATTAGTTACTTTAAGTACCATGAAGATCATTAATTACCGCCAATATTTTAAAAGCACGTGTTAATTTATTCTATTCTATTCTAACCCTTACACAGCCAGTATTGAAAAGCATCCTGGAAAACACTGCATTAGTGTTTTTCTTGTCAACATTAATATTTGAAGCATATTATGTGTAATATGTCGCAAATATTAAAACGGCCAGGCCTACTGTGCAGAGTTTGTGTTTAAAGATGTTTCAACATTATACGGCAATCAAATTATTCATTTAATGAATAATCTAACTAACGAATCCTTTTAAATCTTGAATGAGGAAGAAACGAGGACAACCGTACCGACCGTTTCAGTTTTAAGGGGATATGATAAATCGTTGGGAGTGACTGTTAAGAAGGTTAATGTCACTCCTTTGGTCCTTTGGGATGGGACAAAAGTTTTTACACCTTGCCCTGGCTAATGAGCCTAGGTTAAAGCGCCTTTACTCGCTCTTTAAAAGCACGTGTTAATTTAATTGCAGAAAAGATTTTAAGTACATCGCATTCGTACTTTAAGTACGCAAAACATATTAATTATTGCCAATATGTACTTGAAATACTTTAAGTAATTGCACATCGACATTAATTACATTGAGTATCTTTAAGTACAACAGAGCCTCGAACCTATGTGCGGTGCGTACAAGGCAATCGATTTACCAACTACGCTACGACCACCCCCTAGAAAAAAAAGAAAAAAAAAAACAAACATTTTACATTGAATCGTTTTCATGTATGAGGCGCACTTCTTTCCCGTTGGATAATACATAAGTGCGTAATAGACACCAAGACAATTCAATGTAAAAGTGCAGTTCTATTTGCATTTCCGCACTTTCAGTCGTACTTATTATGTGCGCAATGCGCTATAAAATAGATGAAAAATATTACTGAGACCAGCTCCAGTTTGTCTAAGTTGGCTATTGCGATATCACGGTTGATTTTGTCGAAGGTTGCTTATAGATCCATGTAAATAGCATCGATGAACATTTTGTCAGCGAGTTCATAGAGTACATACATTGTGAATGAGAATAGGTTGGCCGTTAAGGTTCAAGTTACCTTTTTTGAGCATGTATTAGTTTTGAACGCTGGGTAGTATGGGTAGGAAAAATTGTGTTCAGCTTTGCCACCGGATTATACATTTAAACCTTTTCAAAACTCTAAAAGAAGAATATCAGCCGATTTATCAGATCACAACGATTCAAATCATACAAAATAGCTGCTGGAAAAACTATCGGTTTCGCTAAATGGTGCTTTTGAAAAAGTGGCTGTGATTTTTTTGTCACACTACCACACCGTGCTGGGGCACGCAACACAACAGCGCAATGAAAAAACCACAGCCACATTTTCAAAAGCACCATTCAGCTAAGGCTTTTCCGGCAGGTATTTTGCATGAATTGAATCGTGATGATCTAATAAATCGACTGATATTCTTCTTTTAGAGTTTTGAAAAGGTTTAAATGGATAATCTAGTGGCAAAGCTGAGCACAATTTTTCTTACGCACACTACCAAGCCTTGAGGTAACTTGAGCCTTAAGGTGAAGTGATGCCGTAAGGACTTAACGACCGCGTGAGACTGAGCATATATTTGTTCACGCTTGGGAACGCGTGCACCAGATTATAAGTGTAGTGGCGTTCACTAAATCATTGGAGCGTTTTGTGTTTTCGAAATCTTGGACGTGGTGGATGCTCACACTTGCATATTCGCCTTTGTGTATCATGGTGAGGGGCTCGAGCGATTGTATGTTAACGTGTTCGATTGCGTGGGCTTTTGTATGTCGCGTGTGATAACGCGTATGACACTTCACGTGTATAGTTTCGATTTTGTAACCGTGTGGGCATTGGATAGAGACATCCGCACGTGACCGGTTCATAATCACGCGAACACAGGCGTTTGTGGGTTCACGTTTTAGACTGCGCTTATAAATTTCTATGTGTTAAAACGTTGCACTTTATCACCGCGGTGTTATCGAGTTTGCGAGATCTCGAAAGTAGGTGTGCGTGGATAGTCGCGAAGGGCTCAAGCGTTTGTATGTTAACGTGTTGGTCACGTATGTTAGCACGCACGTGACTTCGCGTGTATAAGTCCGATGTTGTAACTTTGTTGCCATTCGCCTATTTGGATACTAGAAGAGAGTGAACCGCCCCGTATAACCAGAGTTCCTGTTCATGTCGCCATGGAACGTTATTTTTTTATTGGCCCATCTTAATGCATAACCCTGCCAGTGGTTCTGCCGACGAACTCTGCGTTGACACCAGTGAGCGTTGCTACGCCTCAATCCAAAACGCTTGACGTATTCCTCCATAATGAGCGACATCTGTCAACCATAGTCAACAATAATTCAATATTAATTCTTCAAAAGGGCTAATGAGATTTTTGTAAACAAACTTATTTCGCTCATTATTACGCTGCCGAGTTGAATTTCATGAAAACTACACATGAATCAACATCTTTACTCTTGGTAGATTCAATTTCAAATGTTTTCTGTGTTGAAATTATAACAAATTAAGAGAAATCAACAAAATAAAAGTTTGTTTTCAAATCTTATTATCCCTATTCAAAAGTTGATATGGAATTCTTATATTCGTACAATTTCTGTAGGTAGTATTTTTCATCCGACGTCTGCGCTGCGTTCACGTTCACTGATGTCACTGCTGGTACTACACCGATATCCTGATTGGGTTGATCCTGTTCCGGTTTCTTTTAAGTCTTGTTCACATCCTGTGTGCAACAATAAGGTGTAGTGACGTTGTTTGCAATCAGTGGAGCGGCATGCGAACCTCGACTGGCTGTTCTTCACATTGTGGGAAAAGTGTTAATAGTTTGTGGTAGCTCTCTGTGGGCAGCTATTTCCATTTTTTTTAACCAATCACAGTGATAAATTGGATGATCTTTCGAGCATTTAACGCATGCATTGGTGAGGAAAGATTAGACCTTTTCATTACCCTATACCTTGTCTTATTTACGTCGTTTCGTTGGCTTGTCCGCTCCGCAAAGGCTATGCACGCTGTGCTTCTGCAGGAACTCCAAGAAGGCAGCGCACGTTAGGCTATCGATATCTAAATTGCATCTTGAGTGAGTCGTTTAGAGCCGTTCTGTTATGAATGGTGTTCATGAAAAAATCCTTGAGTGAGTGCCAATTCTTCCGTTCTACTTTGAACACCGGAAAAGCTTCACGTTCAGCGGGATTATCTCATTAACCACTTGTCCGGTAAAGAATACTGCAATTTGTTTGGATTTGATGTACAATTATCAAGGCTTGCTGTGTTTCTACAAGCGCTCTGATCGCATCCCGCAGGTCATTGACCGTTTCTTCTGTTCCAGCACTGCAGTTGGACATCCGATCATGATTATCCTTTAGCAATGCTGTGTAGATTCCTTTTATCTTGTAGTAAACTTCATCGAACTTCAACCGGTAATTGAAAGCCGGCGTAACATCTTTTTGATCTTCGTCTGTGTTCTGTCAAAATTGTCAGCAAGTTCTGTAAGATTGTTCCTCCGTTCTGCACTGGCGGAAAAGTGAGATTGAACATTTTCAGGCAATGTTCTATAAACCTATCTACTGATCAGTGTATCCAAACGAATTAATCTCTTCGGAAGAAGTAAATATTGGTATAAATATCCATCTGCGATGTTCACACATCATTGGCCTGTACGTTGCCTCCCGGTCTATTTGAGCGTTCAGGTTGCCGATAACAAGTTCCACATCTCCCTATTGGCAGCTGTCGGGTACTCGATTTGGTGGTAAACATGAAATTTAATCCTCAACCAGTCAAGTATCGGTAATCGGTTGGGAAAGTCGCCACTCGCTGAACTGTCTCGTCCAGCAAAGTTCCGGTGGTGCTATGATATCGGCATTATTGCCCGTCATGCAGTATTCCGTAACACCTCGTCAGGCGACCTGCAATTTTATGTTTCAAACATATCGTCGTTAACGTCTAGCTTTTTGCCGTTTGCGTTGCTATCCGGGTGACTCCTGTAGAAGCACCGTCATGTATAGCATTATCACACCCATACATTCTGAAATTTACAACATCGCGGTGATTCAGTGAGCGGCAACTATCACATCAGTCATCTTTATTAGACTGAGGCCTCTACTATCAATAGCCAATTGTACAGAAGTAATAAGCTTTTATCGGAGTATTCCACGTTGCTCATTTTTTCTCGACTCTCTTCGAATGGTGCTTCACAATTATTGCAGGCCTACTATGCTTAGTAGCAATTTTTTTCAATTTTGTTTTTCTGTTACCGTAACGGTAACGGTTGATTGATTCGTACAAATCCACTTACCACAGGGAATTTAGTGTAAGTTTACCGATTTACGCCCAAAATTTTGGTCTTCTTTATTCCTACAACTTTCAGATACGGCTTTTGAACTTTATTTGAATGGCTGAAGCTGATTTAGATACCAGATCTTCTAATACCGTTTTTGCCACCGATCAAGGGCAAAAAAGACAGACTAATTACACCCAAGTTTGAATGGGTAGTGCTGTGTCAAAAACGAAAATGCGACAAGTTTTTATGGCGATAATTTCAGGGTGCATATAGTCGCTGTAGCTGCATTAAATAGAAATGCCTTCTCACTAGTAGACCATGGATATGCGAACAATACTACAATACAGTAAAGGCCAATTAGAAAGTAGTTTTTTAAGGAGCGAATCAAATCCTTGGACGCAGAGACATCTACCATTTGTTTGTTACCTTCATTATTAATTCATTCTGCTTTCTGTATTTATTTTTGCCGCATCACTCATAACCCCTTAACATGACATTTGAACAACTCCCTCTTTCAGCTGCAATTGATATACCGCTATAATTAGCTAGAAGTGTGTGACCTACCACTGATGGTTTTCTTATAAATTAATTCAGCTTTCCAACCGGCTACCTAGTGACATTGATCCGTTCATTCTCGCATGAATGTTGCTGTGGACAAAAGATTGACAATCCACAGCAAAACCTTGTGAAATGCTCGCTACACTTGGCTGGTTCCGCTTCATGGTATAACTCTTCAGAAGGGCATTGTTTCTGTGACGGTATAATAACCGGTTTGCAACGGAAGGTTATCATCTTTCAGACGGTGAGGTTAAAATCGTTCGACTTTCAATTAACTCATTGGTTATTGGATAATACTCAAAAAAAAAACTGACTACGCGACCAAGCGCCATCCATTTTTAATTGTAGCTACTGTATTAGCAACCCCTAAAGACCCATTTTTTCACCCTCGTTTAACGTTAAATTAGAGAAAACACCTTTATAATCTATTAGGTATCTAGTAGCAAAACCTCAATGCTAGACGCTATTGTTGCTCGAAGTGGAGATAATTAACGTCTCACGTCGAAGCAAATTTAATGATAAACCGATTTTATAGTGCCACAATGTAAATCGGCGGTAGACCTTCGCCATCTAGTCTACCCAGAAAGGCCACTCATTTCAATGCCATGCTTATTATCATTTATAAAATTCCCAAGCATAGAAGACAAACTAAACCATACCGAGAGAATCAGGTTCACACATACCGGTTAGGCGTTCAAGCAACCAACAGCAATTAAAACCGAGACCAGTTTAGCACATTATGTTCAAAAATGGGAGTACGAATAGTTTGGCAAACAGGTTTTGGGTAACATGTCTCCAGAGTAGATAAAAAATAATACCCGACGCAAGGAATTCGAGGTATTTAAACCTCAGGCCATTCGCGTGGGTGGTAACAAATTTAATCTTCCTTTATCACATAAAATATCAACAGCTTCAGTGCTAGACATTAACATTCTGATAAGCTATCACCCTCAGTTCAATAACGAACACATAGACAAGCTAAAATCACCTTTTTAGAAGAGCAAAATATCTTATCGGGGAAAAGTGAAGTAAAACAACATTATCAAATATTGCCACAATAAAAAAAACGACTTACCATTTTTCGGCAAGCCCCGAATAACGTTCACAGCGGCGTTGAATCGATCCTCGATAGACATCTTTCTGTTTATTTGTTCACCTTGTTTTCGTGTCTCCCTTTCTTCACCCGGTTAGACCAGTCTAGCAACAGAGTGCCACCACTGCAGGTGAAGCGAATCGTGTATGACCAGCAGAATTTGCAGCGCTTTTTGCCTCTCTTTGTGAAGAGGTCTTGCACAAGGTGGACTTACTACACCACAAAAAATATCTTCATGGACGCCCAATGGCCAGCGTACAAGAGATAGATCCTAGGTCTTAATGCAACCTCATGAACCGGGGGTTACGTAAAAAAACGCTTGATTTTGCCGCACACTACTAGGTGCACTATAATACTAGAGCCAATTTACTAAGTTCAGAGCTCCTGTATGGTATCCGGGGTAATCGAAACGTATAATTATATGTACATATTAACTGCTACGACAACGACGATTGCAGCTGTATATAGTCAGTGAATGTTGCTCGAGGAACTCTTCTCCAGTTTCGGGTTCGAATAATTACTGCTTACTTCAACGATTCTGGACTGATATAGATAGTATCCCTCTTTGATATTCACAAGCACCCATACGTGTACCTTGGAGTACTGCTGTGCGTATACGCTGGTCAATCTCGTTTCGCTCGACGTATATTCAGATGTCTTCCCTTTCACTTATCACTTCGCCACACCTTTCCAAACCGACACTGTTGGACAACCTGCTGGTAAAATTCTAAATTTTCTCACACTCAGAAGGCAAAAAAGTAGCAATTTTTCTGCAGCGTAGTTTCGCTTCTGCTTTTTACCACTACCGCATTTGATTAATTGATTTGGCGTAATTAGCAATTACAACTCACACTCATTTACTTTTAGAGTTCAACTGTAAGACACATTTTTTGTTTTTCGACAAATTGGTATGAGGGTTTCAGAATAGAAGAAAAACGAATGGAGAATATTAGCACGTACGGCCAAAAAGCCACGACACGCAATGCAGGTGATTCGAGAACGACTGACACAACACTGACAGAGTAGAAGACAGACACTGCCTGTGGCTACTCTAGCGTGAAATCGGCTACCGGAGTTACCACATCTGTCAGCCCCCAGCGCCACTGGTGGCAAGTAGTGAAAACCGTGAATTTGCCTACACTGAGAAACAAAAATATGCGAATGAGTATTTTAAATAAAATTATAAGCGGCCCTTATACGTTCAATATTTTTGTCAATACTAAAGAGTATTGTACGTGTAATATAAAAAAGCTGTATTGACGATGTGGATTTCAAATGGGATTGAAATATTGTAACGAAAACCGGTTTTCATCGAATTGAAGAAATTGGCCGTTATTGAATTCAATAAAATTTATTTATTGATTTAATAAAAAATAATAATTTTATTGAAATGGCAACAGAATTATTGAAAATTTAAGCTTATTGTTGTTAATGAAAATATATCCATACCAATAATGTACCGTCTGATGCAATCAAAAGTAAATGATTGAATTCAATAGCACATATATAGTGCTTTAATTCAAAACGACATATCTACAATGAATGACTCTCTTTGTTTACTTTCTCTGTCGATTTTTACGGCGTCACTATAGCACTTTTCGCTTATTTTACAGTACAGATCAAAAGACGGCACATTATGCAAAGAGTTGTGGGATAAATGTTAAAGTGACCGAATTATTAACTGAAGAGAAAGAAAACAATTCACTGTTTGTAGGTATCTTTATGAAAAAAAAGCCTCAAGATATTTTTGATTCAAATATCCTTCTCAATGGCAATGTAATAGATTATCAAAGTAAATTTGACATGAGATTTTGGCGTTCAGGTGCTTCTTAGGTGGGCAATGGTCCAACTAAAAAGCGGTCCAGTTAAAAAAGTGTCCAACCAACGAATCACGGCTGTACATCATCGTTAATGCCGACGTGTCCTCGCAAGCCAAAAATCTGTCTTTAGGATTATCCTATTGCTCGCAAAACAAATCAGTCCTCCAATCGAAATAACTGTTCATTTCAACTGACCACGCTACTGCTCATGGAGTATTCTGTTAATCTAGACTTTGCTTTTTCCTAACCAAATCTTAATAGTCTAAAGCCCTCGCGCTCTTTATCGTTGTCCTATCTCATTAGTATACACATCGCTCTCGTTTCCCCCAGAAGTAATACCGAGAGGTAGTTCCTGGGAGGAATGATGGCGGAGACCAATGGAGTTTAGTCGGTATTAATGGCTGGTCACCATTCGAGCCCGACATGCCCCCAGTGCACCCCGTGTGGTAGATTGGACCCTACCAATAGCACGTGTACTGGGCTAGGACGTAAAGGTCTTCTCCATTGTAAAAAAAAACACATTGCTCTCGTATACTTCACCTTTGCTATGTTCATCGAAGGAAACTTCATTATTTATTTATATCCCATAGTCAGATAGCGAGCTGAAAACCAGTTTTCAGGTTGCTGGTGACAAATTAGCTGAAAACCGGTTTTCAACGAAAAACGGTTTTCATTCAATTGAAGAAATTTGCCGTTAGTGTTGTCAAAAACAAAACGAGTCGACTCAGTCGAGGTCTTCCATACAGTAAGGTACTTTTGAGTTGTTTGGGGTATACTCAAAATTAGGTATATTCAACTTAAATTTAAGTAAATTGAACTCAAGGTGTAGTATAAAAAACTTATCAATGAGTTGTGATTTTTGCCGTAGTTAAATAGAAACTACCTTCAACACGATTTACCTAATTTTACCTTCCTGTACGATACCTCGAGATTGAATCAAAAGTACTAAATTTTAGGTAGTTTTTTCGTTTGCGTATAGAGATTCACAATTGGCATCTTTACGCAGAAAATATATGTAGGGGGCGCTACATGCTTGGGGTGGATGTTTTGCGAATAAACTGTCAAATCAGTAGCAAATCTTTAAAAGTTTACGTAATTTTTGCATTTTTAAGCAAATCGGCCTTAGTTGTATAAAAAATGAAAGTGAAGTGAAAGAGAACTAATTTCCTTCAATATGGTTATAGATTTGTTATGCAAAACAGGGATAATATAGCATGTTTTTAAATTTTTCTTTCTGAACCGGTATAAAACCACTTTGTACAAAGTTGTGTAAGTTCGAAATGAGAGCTAATTATTGCGAAAAGTGAATTTATACTGGTTATGCTTTGATTGGTTGTTTAAATATTCTTAACTCGGGCGGTTATGAACCCTAACCTAGAAGCACAATAAACACATTTTCGAAGATTCCTTATGTTTAATTTGAGTGTATCTACTAAAAACTATTATCATTAACATACAAATTGTTTTTCTTCGCCTCTGAGTCCATTTTTTACTATAATTGATGCATATTTACGGAAAAACATTAAAAAATTACATCAAATTACTTATCGTAGATATGAAAAACACACAAACATCCACCTTATCTTGTTTGTGCTATTAATCTGTAGATGTCGCAGCAGGTAATTGAGCTTTGCGGCAAAATGCCAATAATGGTGGCTTCCGGCTTGCTTAAAGTTGCCGCAGGGATGCCATTATGTCAGATTTATCTGGTATAGCCAGAGTTTTTGCAGCTTACAGACAACAAGACAAACCTCTCCTTCTGCAGGGTTTTTTTAATTATAGAATTTTGGAAATTTGGGGCATATTTAGGCCAAATTTATCAAAAATAGATTGATAAGTTTCGATAACTTTGAGGCAGCTGTTAAGTGACAGATTTTGCCAGGCAATTTTAGTTAATCTCCCAGATATTCTTTGAAAAATAGTGGCAACCCTGCTGGTAGAGGAATGGACGATTGTCACTACTCGCCATCAGTGGCGCTGCGAGCAGATAGCTCTGGCATTGGTGAACTAGCCGGTAGCCGAATTCACACTAGTATCAGGTATTAGCCAGTCAGTGTTGTGTATGGGAGTTATTATTAATTTAGTTTTAGCAAGACCACATATAATATAATAGTATTCATTGAAACGTTCCTGCTTTACTTTATATAAGGAGAATGTCGAAAGTCTACAACACCTTAATCACTACTACGGATCGATTTGTACCGAATGCTTTGAGACCCATTTGGAACCATGCTGCAGGTGGGTGATTGATCTACATTTCGATGAAGGTCAAGTTGATGGACCATGAAAAATAAATTCATCAATCACGCCATACAACATTGAATTATATAATGCTGCCAATTTTTGTTGGTCCCTTGTGCGTCGCAAAGCGGATGTTGGTCAACCATACGCAAATGAACCTTAATCAGTACGTTATCAGTCCGTAATTTGTTATCTTATTCACTCCTTATGGTACTATTTTATAATCAATCAGGCAGATGTGTGGGCTTTGAAGTAGTATAATGTACTTACGCAATTGATTGATTTTGTTCTATCCTCTTTTAATTCAGGACCGAAAACAGTATTCTTCTGGGCACCGGTGTTTAAATGGGTAAGTCCACGCCATTATAGGTTGGGTAAACAGATTAACATTACACCTCTTTTTTCAGGGTCTGGTCGTTGCTGGTCTAAGCGATCTACGCCGTCCGGCCGATCAGCTGTCGGTGTCTCAAGCGGCTTCCTTAGCTGCTACCGGCTTGATTTGGTCCCGCTACTCGCTGGTCATTATTCCGAAGAACTACGGCCTGTTCTCAGTGAATTTGTTTGTAGCGACTACTCAGCTAGCTCAGCTGTACCGTGCCTGGGATCATTCTAGAAAGCATCCCGCACCGATCGAGGAACCAAAAAAAGAATAGTGACGGTAGTAGTGGGTAGGTTTCACCGTTCGCCGCTTCTAATAAGTCCAATATTATAGCGAATATGGATGCAAATTGTCAAAAACTATGATTTTATCGGAATAGTTTGAAATTGGCCTGTAAGGCGTTAAATTATTGCCGTTTTTCATTGAAACACCCCGGGGCAGTGGATTGTACTGGTGTTGCATGTCCTAGCAGAAGAGCAGGCCCCGCTAAAGTGCAATTCCGCTTTTGCGGTGTTTTTCAATGAAAAACGCCATATGTAAAATACAATCAAGTAAATGATTCAAAATCTTGGGTATGTAAACGGGTTGGTTAAATTAAGTGTTTTGTAATTGAGTTTTAGTAAGAAAGATCTGTCTGTTTATAGGTATAGTTTGTAAAAGATGGAATATAAAATAATACACGTATTGTTGTATATAATTGTTTTGGTTTGTTCGTTTGTAGGACAGATTTTTCATGTTTCGGAGTCTCCTCGTCAGTGGCAAATGAGAGGGCCGCTAGCTAGACAATAAATCTAAAACCGACACGTAACATGCGTGTGGTTGAATCAACTGATCGGGACTGATGTCTAGCCGTTAGCTACTGACGAGGAAAATCCGTAGTATGCAACTGATTTTCCCGTTTTGGAATTTTCATCATTTGCATAAACTCGGGGGTTAACTTCAATTTAGCTCCCTAGGGAGAATGTTGCCATATTGGCATGATAGACACAAAAGTTTAGATTCGCTTGATCAGTAAAAATGCATTACCGGGACATCAGTCCGGTGGTAAAAACCCACCAAACGGAACTCCAATTCCATAGTGTCATGTAACCCGTGTTATGGTTAAAATTGTTGAGGGCAGTTAAAATATTGTCAATGGCGAACGGAGCCTTGGAAGAGTCGGGCGAACGTTCGCTCTACACGCCGACATACTGTGTTATACGAATCTCTGACACAGTGGGCCGTTATTTTCTTCGCAAATCGTGGGAATCAAATGATCGTGTCCCATTTAAGTACGATTCAAGGACGATTAAGACGATACATCAGCTTCCGTCAATTTATTTATTTATTTTGACCCGGCTAGCGTGGCTAGCAGAAAGTTAGCAAAAGTTGAGAAAAGCGAAATTGATACTGGCAGAGTTTCTGCGAGCATTTTGCGCGATTTGTGCGAGAATTTTGGCAACAAATTCGCTCAAATGCAACAACTGTTTCTGACAGAAGCGGTTAAACCAACCGATACTGCTCACTTTTATCCAGAATCCAGCCAGAAATGTACGGCCAAGATCTCTGCACGCTTCCTGCCACATCTTAGTCAGATGTTGTGCTCGATTCATGCTAAATTCTACCAGGTAGGAATTGCCAGGATCTTTGCATAGTTTAAGGACATTACACCAGACGCCCCCTCCCCCTCACTTATCTGCTGTTTGTTAATGTGCTACTATTTTTCTACCCTTCCAATACTACTTCCTCCCTCATCCTTTCCTTCCGCTCAGGAAATGATGAGAAGACACGGCAAGGTACAATTGGTCACTGCACAGTGACGTCATGCATTAAATGTGGTGGTGGTCCTGTTGATTACATTTTGAACTTAGAGATTATTCTCAAAATGAAGCATTTAAAATATATTGGGAATCATGTTTTTAAAAGTATAAATGTTCTCTAGAGCGCCTTACAATTAAATTGTGCTATTCCCAACTGTGCGAAAATGTATATGAAAGATTTAATAAGTGAACTAATTATTTGTTTATCAATTACTTCTATTGTTCTCTGAATCGGTAAGTAGTTTTTCTTGGTAAATTAATTATTAGCACTAAGCTTATTTCAATGGAAATCAAATTTGTTTAGTCCAAACTGTAAACAAAAGGACCAGCACTTGTCAAATTTGTGAGGTTAGGGCATTTCATACAATGGTCAATTCCCCGACTACATACAAGTAACGTACCATTTGAGCCAATATATTTTGATTCCTGATGGGGTTATTGCCGTGTTTCAAGACAGCGTGTGATTCAATGAAACGGAAATAACTTGAAATTGATTATGAATGATCCTCGAAATAGACAGGCGTCTAATTTCTTGCGCTTAACCAATTGCTTGCTAAAAGGATTTTCTCAAATCTTCTAAGCAACGAAAATTCTGTAACTTGTCACAGTTCCTATAGTAAACAACTGACTTTAGTATGAAATTGTCATATAATACGCATTTTCGTGTGTTGATTTTTCTCACGTATTTGTTTTTAATCAATTGTATTTTGTTCTCTGTTATAAATTTATCACTATCATCGCCTCTTGGATTTAATGTGTCACATCATTATTGAAATTTACTCTTACTTAGTGGATTCTGGATATTAAACGTGTGTTTCCACGTTAAACCAATCGTACACTCGAACAAAATTGCACCCCTAAATGTAAGTTGTCAGCAGCATCGACGAATCATTCATTAGTATTCCCAGTCCTGCTATTATTTCACACAGAAAAACGAGAAGACTTGAAGCAGTACACACACAAATAAGGAATCGGCGAATTTTGGGTATGCAGAATACGACCGGACATCACAAGAACTTGGTTCATTCGTCTCTACCAGTAGCTACTATAATAAATTACTTCTCTTATAAAATAAGGGAACGGCTGTGCCCCTTAAGCGTGCATTTGTTTCAAACATAGTCTGCTGTTACATTAAATTAACATGGAATCAGAACAAACATGCCATTTTCAGACGTCCGCTGTTTATCGCTGTATAATGTATGCCTTAATATCCATCGGACATAGACTGATATCATCGGATGACACCAGTTCTTGTTTCCGCAGTAAAGTCAGCAGTGAGGCGTAAATTTCGTGTCCATCGTCCAAGTTGAGTAGCTTTTTAATGTTCAACTGAAATATCGAGTAATGCTTCCGTCAATACTATATACGTTAGAAATGTTATAAACTTACATTTCCCTCACCGCTCGCTTCAGAGCCACAGTCTTCAAAATTTGTCCGATGTACGACTAACCCAACAGCAGATTTTTTCTCTTTACCAATCAACACGTGCGGTAGGTTCCTCAACGCCACAACCTCCATCCCTTTCTCTAGGGGTTCGTGATTGACACCGAAGCTAGGCACCAGTCCGGTCCATTCATTCTCGTTGAAAATTAGTTTCTCCAACGGATGGAGTAGTGCTTTTAACTCAGCGTGTGCACCGGCTGTCAAGAAACCCGCCGGATAGCCGGGATCGAGTTTCGTGCATGACTCACGACTTTCCAGCACCAATCGGAATAGATGCAGAACGGGAAGATTGTCCAGTACGCCGTGACCTAGACCACGGTCGTCATCCTGCGACAGTCGACGATCTTGCATTATTTCCATCTGAAAATGAAAGGGATATATTTAAAACTATGAAACCGTACGTAATAAGACAGTTTCCTATGATGCTCACCTCTCCTGTCTTCAAGGACGCACCGCCCAGCGGTTGTCCAGACAATATCGTAAGCCTCAGGTTATCATCCTGGATAAACATAGCGGACGGAACGGGATAGTACTGGGCCTGCAGTGGCAATTTGTTGAACCGTTTTCGTTTGATCATTTGCATTCCATTGAGATCGGTATAGTAATACTCTCCACTGTTGATATTTGTGGAAACGCGCATGACAATCTCCGTATTTTCCTGTTCTCCAATGTCCACCAGATTTCGAATTTCTACAGCGTCTCCTCGTAGGATCGTTTGATGCACCGCAAACGGTAGTCCGGTGGTTACACTGGCTTCCAACGAACCTTTTACGATCAGCACAACAGGATCACCCAGCCGCAGTCTTGTTGCCGGTCCATCCGGATGAAATAGGTAGGCACCACTCTTACCGGACTCGAATCGCATTCCATATCTCAGGAAGTCCAAATGAACCGGCACAGTATGGCTTTCGATGGATAGTGATTTAAGCAGGCCACTCGCAATGAACGAAGCTCCCGGACCTTCACCAATCTTCAGCGAAGTTTCTCTCGGGTCGCTGAATTCTGCGACTTCCGGATAACCATTGAGATTGATCGAAAACGGCGTGTGCGTAAGTATAGTCACTTTTGCATAAGAAACTCCAGTGCTTTCACCGGCGTGATTGCGAGAGATGATAGTGTATACCACCAAACCCAGCGGAGGTACCGAGGCGCGAAACAGTAGTCGAAATTTGGTGGTGGATGCCTGTGGTGTGCTGGTTCCATCGGATCTGGTAGTCCATGTCCATACCGGTGCGACCTGACAGGTGACGGTCGAACCATCACGTGCATCCTGCACGGTAACGAACGGTTTACCTATGTAGACCTCTACTAACTCTTCCCGCTGATGCGGTAGCGAGTTATGGACAACCAAGTGCTTGATAGGTAGCTCATCGCCTATGATAATCGTTGGCCGGAATGTATCCAGTCCGTCAACTGTACGAGAATCATCAATACTAAGGTAGCTGAATTTTGGATCCGCTTGGTAGACGGAGGGTTTTGTTAGAAGTCTGTAAATTAAATGTATATCAATTATTTATTCCAAAGAAAGAAGAACAAAGAAATCTTTGAACCTGTAAACAGCTTGTTGCATAACGAACTTGCATTCTTCGATCGCCTTCGCCATCCGGTTGGCATAATCTACAACCACGTGATTTTTTGCCGTTCCAGTAATGCCATCATGGTGCTGAAATAATGACAACTCCTGCCTTGCGTACTGCAGTCTGCGCTCCAAATCCGCTTCATCGTCCCAGCTGTGCCAGGAATGCAGCATATCCGCCGTTCGAATGTAGTTCATCAAGATACGATCTTGCCGCTTGTGGAACGGCCGCGAGGTGTAATATCCGCTCCAGTAGTCCTCATTTACGTCGGCGTAGGTGAAGAAATCACCACTTAACGATGGAAACTTTTCCACATCCATAGTAGACCGAACGGAATTAAAGTACTCTTGCAACGTCGCAAACTTGGCTTCCACGTTTAGCGATGGTTCATTGTTCATATATTCAAAAAGTTTCTCATAGTTAACCCGTTGGGCTTCCCATTCCTTACTGTGGGTATAGCGGAAATCGTCACCCAGTGGAATCAGTACACTTCGCGTCTTGTAGAGCACTGACTTCTTCCGCCACTGATCCACAATCAATTCGGCTTTTTTAGCCACATTTTCATCGGTAATCGGCTGTGGCGGCACTCGCCACGGACAGGACAATCCGAACTGGGGCATACGCTTAAAATCAAACTGACAGCAAATTTTCGGATCAGGACCACAAGTATGGGGAATGTCATACGAGTAAAAAGGCATCATATGTGTCAGCAGATCCGTTTCACCTCGGGTATCCCACAGCTGACGCCAACGGAATTCAAGTTGCTGTTTTTGCGCCAAAGTTTTCTTAACAATATAGTGCGTTCGCTGGATCAGCAGGTTCTCAAAGCCAGAGTTTTTGAGAATGTATGGAACCGTTGCCGACTCACCAAACGGGTCGATTGTCCAAGACGAAGTTGGCGTGATGTTAAGACGTGTCTTGAGCCAAGTGTGACCCTCCGTCAACTGCAGCAAAATCGAGTACCAATGCGAGTTGGCCTCGTCCGACATCACCCACCCGCCAGTTACAAAATCAAGTTGCCCTTTTTTAATCAACCTAAAAACAATATCTCTAGATACTTTAACCTGGTAATAAAAATACCATACAGAAACCTACTTCTTCACCATATCTTTCTGCTGCGGGACCAAATTATCATACCATCGCGAAAAGTAGCTTATTTCTGCCCAGATAAATTTCATTCCAGAATTCTCTTCCAGATGTCTCAGCATGTTTGCAAAAATACCCTTCGTCTGATGCTCGTAATACTCGTCAAAGGTTTGAATCCAACCGGGGTCGTTGTGGGAATGCGGTACCACAAATACCTTCAACTTGTGGTGTTGATTCCAATGCTTTTCGTCATACGTCACCCTCCAGCCCTGCTTCCAAGGACCCCCGTCAATGTTATCAAAGGGAACATTCTCGTACATATCCAGCATCTGGATATCCGGCTGTGGAACAATATCCGTCCGCAGTGCGCAGCTTCCACCGGTATCCCGGTTAGCACTGATCACCGAATCCTTGATCATTTCCCGGTTACCCAAATGTGGTGCCGCTACTGCGGGGACTTTATCCAGTCGGGATTCCTCCCCGTAGTCATCACCGTCGTTTCTACGATCTTGCTGACCTCCGTTCGACCGAATAGTGTCAAACTGTTGCTTCATGGCACCAAACTCTCGTCGGTGTTTATTCAATCCCGTTTCTAGCTGTTTGATTTTGTCCTCTAACAAGAGAAAATCATTACTCTAAAAAAAAGAAATTCAACACATTTTTCAAGTTTGAATTTTCGTCATAAGCAAACTTACAGGCTTTTCCATTGAAATCGAACGGTTCAGGATGACATACAGTAACAGAAAGATGAACAGCGCAGTTCCGGTTAGAATGAATAGGAATTTTCGTCGAATGCGAACCATTTTCGCTAAACGTCGATTGAAGAAAGGCTATAATCGCCGAAAACCTCCACTACCTGAAATAATATGCGCCAATATTTGATCATCTGGATTGGTTCAAAACAGTTGTTTTTATTCTTTGTTTTATCAAGTCTTACAGCTTCGATTTTACAATCCGGCTAATGAAAAAGCGCAGAGGAAAGCAATTTTTTGCATCAATGATTTTTTTCGATATCACTCTATTCTGAACAAGATACTTATTATTTCGAATCCACCATCGTTCAAAAACACTTAAAAATGTGGTCGACTTATCAATTCATTCCATTTCAGTTACACTTATCAGCAATCCTGGCTCGTTTAGCTGTACTTTATCGACATTTACGCGTTACAATTACAATTGCAAATTAAAATTTTGTTGTTATGACGGCCGTGAAATCTGTTGTTTTGTACTTTTATGCTTTTCATGTCATTTTCGTAAAATGTCAACAGATTACAACAGAGTCGCACTTAGTGTGACAGCGAATGAAACATTTCAAAGTTGCGTTACTGGCGAGGGGTCCAACCACAAGTTAATGGTTTAGCATATAATAACCTCGCGTGTTTTGGGTGTAAAATTTAAAATAAAATAATACAAAAGGTCACAGTGAAAGTCGTTCACCTGATGAATTCACATACAGCATTGGGATCCAAAATAATCAAATTATTTTATGTAATCCTTATAGGTAACTTTGAGTGTTATCTTCAAGCCATGCATATGAAATGCATTATTATTTCAATGAAAACACGGGAAAAATGTTTTGTATAAAAGGATACATCTATAGTTTTCTACTGTTACTAATTAAAATTAGTATGTAATACGAAGTTGTACAATCTATGTAACTCAACAACTGTTTCCATGTTTCTAACAATCGTTTATAAGTTTATCGCTGAGCTGTGCTAAACATTTGAGGCACTTGAATTGACGCATGGGCAAAATTTGTCAGTAAACTTATAGAGTATAGATGTTTGCAAACATTGTTGGGTTCAAACAAATATCGGAAAGAAAAAAAAGTTCGCTAGCGATATATAGAAAAAAGTTCTCCTTACACTGAAAAGAACGACGTGGTATTTCTAACTACTTAGTCATGGTAGAAAGAACCATTTTCAGTAAAAAGTTAAATTTACCATGAATAATTTTGAAACTACCAGAAAGTGCTTGAAACTACCATGTGGGTCGAAGAAACACTCATGGTGGCTTTCACTATTTTGTATATTTGACTTAATCTTTATTCCATGGTTGAAATAACTACTAAAATTTTGAATTTGACTGTGCTTCTGGTTTCGACTTGCTATAGCTCTGCTGTCTTGTACCATTTTTACCACGAGTATGGTAATAATGAAAGGATTTACCAGTGTTTTTAACTGAACAGAACTTATTTTTAAAATTACTATGAACATGGTCATTTATCCAGTACTGTCCAGACTGTCCGCCATATTTTTGAATAAATTAGTTTGTTTCACAAATTGCGTTGTTAGTAACGAAAGCGGATGAAGTAAATGACCACGTTTCTGATCTGCAATTTATCATCGGTAAGTATAAGAATAAGAGAAATGAATTACAAGTTCTTAAATTATTTCATTTTTCCTTGATTTCGAAGCATCATAAAGCCCTGAGTCCATGGAACAATCGACATACGCTATTCGTATCGGTAAGTCTTTATTATTTATATATAATGAACTGCGTATAGGTCTTACGAATTTTATTTTTAGGTTACAATGTTACAGTCCGGACCTGAAATGCTACTGAAAAGACGCTCAGCGATATGTTATTGGTGGCCCAAATATTTCTCTAGGCAAATCGTGACGCGCTGCATTCTATCAACGAGTGCTACCGTTAATAAAACTACGATTTTCCATGCAAATTTTTAATGCGTGAATTTATAAAAAATAATAGAAATAATACCAACGACATAATACGTTCTAAATTTAATTACAAAATACTGGTCACATACCGCATATACTATAGCATTACTATAACGTGGTAAACACCAATAGCAATGTTAACCATCTACCAATTTTCAAAAGCCCCATGTTTATGGTAATTCTGAACATTGGATGAAAATGGACACATTGTAAAAATTACTATTGTGTTACCATGAAATGGTAAAAAAATACCGTATATCTATGTCGGAATGGAATGGTACAAATGACAGGAAATATACTCAAGTCAAGCATGATATATTGTCTACCAAAATTCACTAGTACAGTCCTTTTAATTTAACCCCCTAATATAGTAGTTTTTACCATGGTCTTCGTTTCAGTGTATGAAAACATCTTGCACGGTCTTCGAACAAGGGATTCTAGACTTCATGTTTTTTCTCTTTAAATATGCAGAGAGAGAGAGACAGCAAAAAAATGTGAAGATGAAAAAAAGAGAATGCCACTGATTGTTCTATATTGCTGCAGCTAAAGCAGGATAGTATTGATTGGTGAAACTCCCATAAAATGTCAAGCTAATTCGAATGCATATCGTCAAAATTCTCTGAATAAACAATTAAATAGTTTGTTTTCCTCCATATTCAAACATCAACACAAACAAATACCAACGTAGTTGGATAAGCTTATAATTAATATAATGATACGCAAAGTATCATTAATGATGTTTTTGCTTACGAATGTCTCTTTTAAGATGTTACTTTGTGCGAAAATTCTTTTAAAAGTTTAACTAAGACAGAAGCTCGTGTGCGAACTTTGATGGCAAAAACCATTGAACATTTATTGCCTCAAGACCTTGCTCATGAATGGTACACTTGAATACGATTATGTTCTGGGTAAGATTGTTTCGTTAATGAACCAGGAACGAACTTTCATTGATAATGATTTTCCCAACACTGGCTAGGATAGCGAATAGGATAGGACGAAAAATAAACGTTGCGTCTCCTTTGGAAAAGTACGGACAATATTTTTAACCCCAGACGTAACCGCTTTATAGTGTGACCCCTCGCGTAATTGTGACACCCCCCGATGTAATGTGGCAACCCCAAGTGTCAAAACGTCTCGCACACACACGGACAGGGAAAAACTCGAATACGTCGCGAAAAGCCAGCAGAAGTCAAAACTGGAACACACAATCCTAGCTCGCGGTACCGAACGAAACGAAGTGGGGCTAAAGAAAATTTTCGCTGCATTTTTCAGTGATTTCCTGTGCTAAAAACTGCCCGTCACTAGTCGCGAAATGTTGGCCACCGTTGGCTCTGTCCGGTTTCGGTTACAGTGCCGCTAAACGCGTTCGATTTGGCTGAAAAATTTGCCCGTTTATCCATCGAGTGATTTTTTTTTGGTAGGGTCTTTCACTTTTCCACGCAGGGCGAGACACAGAAAGAAAGAATAGAGAGAGGTGCCTGTGTCTATCTGGCCCTGCTATCAAGAAGAAGAAGTAATAGTTTTCTTCACTGTTTGGGAGTCAGTGTGTGCAGAAAGTGCAATTTTGCGGTAGTGCATTGGTAGCTGGTACATAGCGGAATCAGGAAACGGGTCCGCTGTCCTCAAGTACCCTGCCGGTGCAGAAAAATGTGCGATGTTTGTGCGGGGTTCTTGAATCTTCTGGGGTCATGTAAGTGTCTGTTT